>NW_016690255.1:7812168-7883458 GCF_001604755.1 Lepidothrix coronata | reverse complement strand
TTTAAAAGCAAATTTAAAATTTAACTGCAAGTTTCTCATAATTCATCACGTTATAATTTACATTGCAACATGCTCCAGGAGTTTGTTTGTGGGGTTGTCAGATGCAGTCACAGAACAAGCCCTAAAAGGGATTTGATTAGGGAAGAACAGGCCAAGCTCTGGGAAAACATTTGTTCACTTGCTTCAGTCTGTCTTTAGTCACAATGGTCCTTACATATATTCTGAGAGGAGCATTTCCAAAATTTGGGCTGAATAAGTTAAAGAAAGAATTTCAGTGGCTTTTCTAGCTTTTGAAACTTAACATGGCTACAGCCTAATTAAAAGAATTATTTCTTTGAGGTCTGGGTACACTGTCATTTAAATGGGACTTGTAAATAGTACCTGCAAAAAAACACCATCTGGCAACTTTCACAGTATTAACGTGTCTAAGCCTTCATGAAACTTGGAAGAAGAAATTGGAAACTAACTCCTAGCATAAAGTAAAGAGTATAGAAATATATAGAAAATTACATTTCTTTGTAAAGTTCAGTGAAGGAAAAAAAAGGCTTCATTCTTACAGTAGGGCAAACAAGCTCTATTGACAATAACTTAATAAATAATATCTTAAAAATAATTAAAATTTTCAGAGTGTTCACTAGAAATAATAAGTAAATCCCAGCCCCTTCTATATGTCTATCTGTCTTACAAATCAAGACCACATTTGAGAGGACATGGCTTGAAATATTGACTTAAATAATCTGTTTGTGCTGAAATTTCTGGAGCCTTAAATACAGGTCCTGCACTGTTGTCAAAGCTGATCTCCATGATTTGTTCTACTTCAACATCAATGGAAACACACAGAGGAAAAAATCCAGTTGCCCCTTGTCTGTTTGCTGCATGATTCTTTTTAACAATTCTGTTACCTACGATGAGTTTCTTGAAGTCTTATAGAAAAATCATACAGAGAAAACGTAACCCTGTCTTTTCACACATCGGGCTTCCTGATGTCACAAGCTGCATAACAAAACCTTCCTGTAGACAGGAGTCATGTTCTCCTTTTGCCTTACTTTTTTGGTCTCCTCAGCCTGGGAGACCCAGCTTAACTCCTGTGCCTCCAAGCTGTACCTCAGCTCTGTGCCACTGGGCAAAAATGGCAGCGTTTGTGCACAGGGAGCCCAAAACTGCTCCCACGGGAGGCAGCAGCGCCCAGACCTTGTCACTGCTCTCTTTATTCCTGTTCCCATTTCTCTTTGTGGTGAACTGCTGCCACGCTCCAGCCAGCTGGCCTAAGGTCCAGGGAATTTATGCTGTTGGGAAATGTATATGGCTTTCTTCTTCAGCATTGAAGCTGACCCACCATATTAACTTTATTGTTTCTATATTTTCATGACAATGAGCAGTTCTGCTCTACAACAACAAACCCAAAAAAAAACCTAAACCAAAACAAAACAATAAATCTCTGTAAAAAGCTGAGAAAGGATAAAAATAACTGTAAGTTTGAAGGCTATGGTATGAAGAATATGGCTCTTCTCTTGTAAGGCTGCACCACAGAAACAGCTGAGAAACACAGGAGGCAGGGGGAAACTGCATTATTTTGAGAAATAGCTAAATGATCACAGCACAGATTCAATGGAATTAAAGGGTCTTTTTTCTTTTTCTTTCCCTCTTCAAAAGCAAGAAACTGCTTGACTTTTTCAGCACATTTGCTATTTTTTATACTAAACTACGCAATTCCAAACTCTTGCAAGTTGCATGCACTAGATAATTCAGCTCCTGGATAGCTCTGTTTGCTTAGAAAAAAAATTTTACAATATTAATTTTCTCATAAGGTTTTTTTTTAAAGTTATGAATAAGTTCATTGAACATGAAACTTTCAGAATTGCACTTTCACATAAATCATTTAACTTGGCACGCTAAATCAGCACAGCAGCTGAAGAAGCTGTTATGTAAGTATTAACAGGACAGCTGCAGGTTATTGTTGTTTCCTCATACTATTCAGATAAGCTCATTTGTTGCCCAGAAATCACTGAGAGCCCAAGCAGTGATAAAAATCTTCCAAAATTTGTGTTGAAAACAAGTCCTGCAGTATTCTGTATCAGAGTCATCTGCTCAACACAGCAAGTAGTTCCAAATATCTCTTGTGAGATCCTTTTAAAAATAGTGTTTCCCACAAAGATATTGCTGACTGAGTATATGGAGCCTGACTGGGCTTTTAGCTTAACTGCAAATAAAGCCCCATCTACCGAGTAATTCTACATTTGCAACAGATCATGTTTTTAGAGAAAATACAGAGAAAATATACACTTGTCTTCTTCACCTATTTGAACTGTAAGTTGTTCAGACAAGAGATGTTTTCTTTATGATTTTATAATAAAAAGGCCTTACTAGCAGTTAGAATCTTAAAGGAATAAGTAGAAATAATTAATGAAAAAATGTCAAAAAATATCTAGGGCTCAGTGAACCAACTTTACTTTGGACTGTTGTAACAGACACCTGCAGCAACAGGGACAAAATCAGCCTGCCTTTTCCAGAACTCCAGAAATTTCAGCTGGGACAAATTCTGGGTTTATATAAAGAAGCACACACAACTCATCAGTGTACATATGTTATCTCTTATCTTTGAGGAATACTTTAAAACACTGAAAGGAACAGGTTAGAGCCAGAATAAATGTGCTATCCCTTCAGTGGGGAAGTGTTATATATTGCATCTGGACAAGTCAACAGAAAGGGCTAGATTCTGCCCCACAGCAAGGCTTTCCACTGCTCCTTTCATCAGCACAAAGCTTCCATAAAGACTTCACTGATCACCTTATCTTGGCACTGCAGAGCTCATCTTACAGGTTTGGATGGTAGACAGCTCCAGTTCCACTTCCCCCACTGTCTGGAGGAGAGGAGGCATGATACCAGATACCCACCACCAAAGGCATTCCTTGTTGTCAGAATAGTTTTGAGAGTGTCAGACCTGCCACCAGAGACTGTTCCTGCATTGGTGCAGTGTTGGTGATCCAGCTCTGGAGGGTGGCTCAAGGGTAGGGAAGCAGCTCCAATGAGACATCCTGTTGGACCAAGTCCTCCTGGCCACTGCTGAAGCTAATTAGATTGACTAACTTGATTCTTCTGCTCTGAGAAGTTTGCATAGTAAGACCCTTCTTGCTGTATTATATATGTATTATATATATGCCCATAGCACAGGGTCCAGGTCGGAGTAATTTCTTTAAACTTGGGCAGCCCTATATGTAGCAACACCTGATCATGTGGTGTTGAGGTGGTGGCAGTTTTTAACCATTCCTTTCTCTACCAGGCTGTGTTTCTGATAGTTGGAGTCTGCTATGAAGGCTAAAGCTCCTTAGAGTGCAGAAAGTGTTTTGGCAACTTTCCCCTCAAGCTGTGGCAGCTGAGTTATTGCTGCCTCAACAAGTGCCCTTACCATCTGTGAGAAAGATGAGGCCCTCCAGCAGCAGAAACAGAACTTTCCAAAAGCACCACCTACAGCTTTAATCTGAAATGTGGCATTGCATCCACAAGCTGCCCATTAATAAGAGCAGCTGAAAGATTCTATATGGGACTGTCCAGCAGACCTCTAGGGAAGGAAGCATAGCATGCCAGGTTGGATAAATCCTTCTGTCACACCTCAGTAACAACAAGAACCTTCAAAATAGTTTCTAAAAGTTTGAAGAAACTTATGCAACAACTCACATCTCAACACATTATTGCACTGCAAGTTACTTACACAGAGCTCTTCCTATCCATTTGTTTCACAAACTGTGTGGGACAATACCAGGAAAAGGCTGGTTTTTTCAAGCAAGGAGAAATATTTCCTCAGTTTCTTTGATTGCAGCTAGCTTTCCAGTCACACACTCACAGACTGGCTCTCAGAATCTCTCTTCCAAACTTTTTTCTACTCCCTGTGCACTTTCATACACATCCCATGCAGACTGATGGACTAATGAGATAAACTGGAGCTCTGCACAGTTTATGTAATGCTGGTGCTGTACAGCTACTGAAACTGAGATATAACAGGGAGGTGCTCTAACTAAAGAAGGCAGTATATTAGTGATGGATTAGAATCCATTTATAAAATGTGATTCAGACACCTAAATTTAGGTGTGTACTGTGTAGTTGTCTCTAATGAGGCATGAGTGTCTGTGGCACCATTATATATATAAAGAAGCTTGAAGGGTCAGTTCATCTTCCTAAATCATAGGTGTCCTGTGTTATTTGAGATTCTCAAGAGCAGCTATCACAGAGAACTCACAGGGAATTAGTGTCCTTCTGCAGTGCAAAGATCCTGGTAGAGACCAGGCAGGATGACTTTGGGCTAGGGGCTCTGTCTACTTGCTCACACGTGGGCAACTGTAGTGGCTTGAGCCTGGCCAGATGTCAGGTACCCACTAAAGCCACTCTCTCACTCTCCCTTTGCAACTGGACAGAGGAGAGAAAAAAAACAGCTAAGGATTCATGAGTTGAGACACCAGCTGGGAGAGGTCACTTACTGATCACCTTCACAGGCAAAACATACTCAAAATGGGGATATTACTTAAATTTATTACTCACAGAATAAGAGCAAAGAGTGAGAAATAAAATAATCTTAAAAACACCTTCCCCCCCACCCCTCCTTCCTTCCATGTTCTCCCTCCCTTCCCCACAGCAGTGCAGGGGGATGGGGAAAGGGGGTCACGGTCAGTTGTTCTTTCTGCCACTGCTCAGGGAGAGGAGTCCTTCCCCTGCTCCCGTGAGGTCTCTCCCACAGGAGACAGGACCTCTCCGGCATGAGTCCATCCCTTGGGCAACAGTTCTTCCCAAACTGCTGTCCCATGGGTCACTCCTCCATGGGGTGCAGTCCTTCATGAATGAGCTGTACCAACGTGGGTCCCCCACAGGGGCCACAAGTCCTAGCCAGAAAAAATCTGCTCCAGTGTGGGCTTCTCTCTCCACGGGCTGCAGGTCTCCCCACAGGACCCTGCTCCATCTTGGGCCTCCCACAGGGTCACAGCCTCCTTCATGCATCCATCTGCTCCAGCATGGGCTTCTCCATGGGCTGCAGGTGGGTCTCTACACCCTGATGGTCTTCCATGGGCTGCAGGGGCACAGCTGCTCCACCATGGGCTGCACCACAGGCTGCAGGAGCCTCAGCTCTGGCGCCTGGAGCACCTCCTCCCTTTTCTTATGCACTGACCTTGGTGTCTACCTTGTTGTTCACATATTCTCACTTTTCTCTGGCTGGAATTCTTTCTGCGCGATACCTTTCTGTTCCTAAATATGTTATCACAGAGGTGTTACTATCACTCCTGATTGGCTTGGCCTTGGCCAGTAGCAGGAAGTCTGTCCTGGAGCCAGATGGCATTGGCTCCAAGGGACAGGGGAAGTTTCTAGCAGCTTCTAATAGAAGCCATCTTTGCAGCTTCCCCCACCCCACCCCGCTACCAAAAGCCAGCCACAGAAAACCACTACATTGTCCATTACCATTTGAGATGCTCTAGGAAATCCAAGGTATGTACAAGGCTAGAAGACATGGCAAAGGACCTCTGTGGGACATGTGCCCATCTGAAATGACAGACAAATATGCTTGTGCAGGCAAGACACCCTGCCCACCTCAACTGGCTCTAATATATAAATATTAGAGGGTGACTGAACAATGATTATATCCTTGTCTAGGCAAATGAACCACATCCCTAGTCAATGCAGTTGGGAATGCAGATGTTGACATCTGTTCAGTAATCCTCTAGACTCATCCACTGCAGTGGCAGGTTCCCCAGGATGTGTGGTGGGCATTAATAGACACCAAGTCTAGTATCTGCACTAGAAGTATCTTGCCTAGTGTCCAGTTGCTGCTCCAGAAGACTAAATGTCTGCTGAGAGTCCTGTGTCATACGCACACTGCATGATACTGTTCCAGAGGCAAGGAAGCATCTCAGACAGCACCAGGAGCCTGTTCTTAGGCAACTGAATCCTGCAGTAGCTCACCACAGGTTATAATAGCACCCTCACTACCAAACTCACACATTGACACACTTTGGACACCTTATTGTACAAGTCTGAACCGAACCTCTAGCTCTGCTCAGAGCCTGCCATGCTGTAACATTTCAGACTACAGGCTGTTCCTTTACTTTGTGTCTACCACCATGGGACCCTGATCTCAACTCCTTCCCCCAGCTATGATGAAATACCACAACTGAATCATAGAATGAAATCACAGAATATACTGAGTTAGAAGAGATCCATAGGGATCATTTAATCCAACTACTGACTCCACACAGGGCAACCCAGAAGCTAAACTGTATATCTAAGACTTGTTCAAATGTTTTTCAAACATCAGCAAGTTTGGGGCCATGACTGTTTCCCTGGGGCATTTGTTCCAGTGACTGACCACCCTCTCAATGAAGAACCTTTTCCTAATTCCAATCTAAACTTCCTCTGATGCAGCTTTAAGTGATTGCCATGCATCCTATCACCAGACACCAGAGAGAAGAGATCAGCATCTCTCCCTAGTTGTAAACAGCAACTCATGCTGGCTGGGCCCGATATCCTGCTTGTCTAGCGTGTGCCGCATGATGGCACTCAAAATGATCTGTTCCATGACCTTCCCCAGCACAGAGGTCAGACTGACAGGACTGTAGTCCTCTGGATCCTCCTTCCAGCCCTTCTTGTAGACGGGCATCACATTTGCTCACCTTCAGTCAACTGGGATCTCCCTAGCAAGCCAGGACTGCTGATAAATGATGGAAAGTGGCTCAGTGGATGGATCCCATCCAGCCCCATAAGTTACAATTACTTTAGTTAAAAGTAGTAACCAAAAAACATCTCACTATTGCAAGAGTAAGAAACTTTTTTTTGAGGCTAAGCAAATCTACCTTCAGAGAAACTGCCTATGAGCAAATTACCATTTGCTATTTCAAGTTCCCTGCAACATCCAGGATCACAGTGACACAGAGAACAGAAACCTTAATTTTTTCTCCCACTCCCAGCTCTTTAATGATTTCCAAATCTCTTCAAGAACCCATTTAAACCTCTCTATCTGCTGGATTCCGAAGTTTTCCCAGCCTTACTGATTCAACCAAATCTGCCTGAAAATGGATAAAAGCTGGTGAATACCTGGTTCACTGGGTACAGGTTTCAGTGTTGTTCTCTGGTCTGGAGAGAGAGTGTCCTCAGACGGAGTCCTCCAAGTGTCATTAGTTCTGCACCTGCTCAGTGTGCCCATGGTATCATCTGATTTTTTATTTTTGTACAATTTCTAAAGTATCTCATTATTACCTTGGCACCTGGGGACTGTGATTTGCAAGAAGGACTCTGTTTCAGGCCAGGCTAAATTATATTACTGTTCCAAGGCATGTTTGGCAACTGCTAATAGTGGCTGGCTATTTTTAGATATTTTTTTCCGTTCTTCTCTCTTTTCAGATCTGTCCTATTTAAACTTTTTTTTTCTCCCCAAAAAATAGAGATTTTAGACCAGCAATAGTTTTCACTCAGATTTTGGGGTATATTTTTACTGCTTGTAAAAAGAGTTTTTCATTAGATTGCTTGCACTGTGATTTTTCTAAAACTGGTATAATAATTCTGGATGTAAATCTGTGTCTCTTCCATGATGTGACAGTATCTTTCAGAATAAGGTCTGAATTCCTATCTAAATCATTTATTCACATGGGAATTTTTTTTCATATATCCGGTAATACCTGTTTTTGACATCTGAATACGAAATTTAAGTCTTTTTGAGAGTCCTGCCCATCAGTCTTTGCTCTTTGTTTGGATGCTTCTGGATTTGCACTGTTCTAAGTCACAAAGCCAAATTTAGTGACCCCATCAATGTCTGAAAATGGCTGAGGCCATTTTCTGAGCCAAGAGTAGCAGAGGGAGCAGAATTTGACACCTTCAGTACCAGTAGCAATAAGCAGAAAAACCCCTACTTTTTCAGTTTTATTTCACCTGAACCCACACAAGCCATTGCCCCTATATGAAGCTAATGTTGTCTGAAACTCATGGTTCTAAAAAATGAAAGGGGGGAAAAAAAGATAATTTGGATGAAAAATGCACAGTATATTTTCTAAGGCAGCTGCCAAAATTACCACACATCCACACACACAGAGAAAAAAATAGTGCAGTAGTGATGCTAGATGCTCTCTCAAGCTGTTTTTAGCATCTAAGTGATGACATTCCCAAAGGAAGAGGATGTACTCTTCAGTACACGTTAAGTGTACCAACAAAGTAAAAATTACATTAATATGCCATGCAAAATTGACTTGGCAAAGCCAAAACCAGAGATCTTGTTTACTTTCCATTTCACAGGTATCACAGATTTTTGATTACTGCTACAAGCTTATTATAGCACTGGGAAAAGGTAGGCAGACACCTCACTGTGTGATATGTAACAAAGGAGCCATCTGTGACCTGTTGTGTATCATACATACCAGAGTAATATCTTCATAAAATATTCATAAAATATTCATAAAATAAAAGATAAAAATATTCCCTGGAATATTTTTAAATCTACCTGATTTTCCACTGTCAGAAATACCCATTTTTGGCTGCCAGAATTCTCTGGAGAGTTGCTGTGCAATGGAGCATGGCAGATGATGGAAAATCTGACCTGCTTAATGGAGAGGTTACAGGTTGCACAACAGAAAATGAAACACTTTTTTTTTCTTGGTAGCTCACTATTAGACGCTTTTTCAATGCTGTGCTAACATTTATAAAGACTAATATTGCAACAAGACAGGGAATGAGAAAGCTAGAATGACAACTTTTATAAAAAGGTCTCCAGCTAGAAATGTGGGACTTAGTTTTTGTCTCTCTTGTTCTTGTATAAATCAAGATTAACTTAAATTTTAAAAGAAAGAACTTACCCTGCTGTAAATTTGTGATATCAGACTGTGGCTCCTGATTTGAATAGACGCCAAAGATATAGTCAAGAAAGGAACAACTATTATTAGTCTGTGTTTACTTAAAATATTTATAAAGTGCACGAGTACATTACTTTGAGTACACTTGCCTTGCAATAAAATCAGAAATTCCATACAACGAAAGGATTGTCATTTTGATTGTATTCCACATCCCCAGTAACTCAAGCAGACCCCTCTTCTGTTGGCACAAGAGTGCCCATACAAGGCATAAAAGCATGTGAAGGTAAAATTGAGCATTTGGAGAGCCCAAATGCTGTCAATGTATTTGAGGGACAACATGAGAGGAAATCCCCATCCCAGCTTTGTCTTTACCTGCTAATCCTGCTTTCCAACTGTATCGTGTTGTTTCTTGTAAGATACATGTCTTCCAAGATAGTCATTGTATTTCTACTGAGTTTTCAAATAAGTGGAATCAAGCCAACCAGTAGCTTGCAGCCAGTTAAACAACTGCCCCTGCTTCTTCGTGTTTCAAATATTAGATTGTACTGATGCAGAAACTTTGCAGATGCTGCAGCTCCATACTTGTGGGTTTTGCAGGCTGATTTCCTACTTGGTTCAGGAGAGTTTCTGAGAAATTTCATCTATCTAGCAGGGCTTGGAAATTTTGCCATGAAATACAACATGTTTCTGACCTGATGGTGTTTTGCTAGTAAAAGAAAAGAAAACCAAAAAATTTATTGATATGGCTGAGACATCACAGATGGTTGCAACCATTTCACCGCTATATGCTTGATTTACTTGTTCCAAAATTAGCACTAATCATAACTCAGTCTAGTGAGAATTGCCTTAAGAGTACTGTAGGAATTGCTGTCTAATGGCCTGGAGAGAAAAAGCCCAAGTGCTAGAAACTCAACACAAAGTGCCACTCACAGCTACAACAGCCAGCTTCAAAGGGATTGAAACAGCTAAAAAGCATATCCAGGCCATTGGGAAAAGCATGTAAGCTATTTGGTACCTTACCGAGCCTAATGCAAGAAAAAGACCATCCTTTTTCCATTTTCCTTTTTTTCAGTTATAGTCTCTCTTCTTAAAGAGTAGGGAACCAAAACTGCACACACTATTAATGGGTCTAGGCTGGAGCATAATGATGCTTTCTGTTTCACTAGTTCTTCCTTCCATAATAAGCCCTGTCATTAGATTTGCCTTTTGCTTTCCACTGATGTTTCCAAAGCAGTAAATGCAGAGACTGCAGGATGTCTTTCCCCAGTGGTAATAGGTAATTAAAAATCTATCATTGCACAAGCATAAGGTAGAATTCTTTTTCTCCAAAGCATTAGTTTACGTTCCTTAATGTAATCTAATTCAAACTCATTATGCCTCTTCTTTCTCAGCTCATGGCTCCGGCTTCTTATGTGCACATCTGTCTTTCTCTCCTTTTCCAGACACAACTGGGTATAATAATGTTGGCTATGACACAACTTCCTAGCATGGATGTTTAAAATACAGGCTTCTTTCCAGCAAAGCCCAGGCTTCAGCTGCCACAGATTTCATTGTCAGACTTCTGCCCTGTGCTACTGACAATAGCTTTAAGGACTGCAGTGAGGTCCCTGTGAAGACTGCCATCATGAACAGGGTCCTTTTTGGTTCCTGCTTGTACCAGGTGATCCTGTTCATCAGTCTTGGTCATCTTCATTGATTGGAAGATCACTTAGTGCTACTCGGAAGGATGGTGTGAGGATAAAACTGCTGTATTACAGCCCTCACTGTTGGAGAGCAGCAGTGACTTGCTCCATTAGGGGAGCCAAGAGTGACAGCAAGGCAGGCAGGAGCAGGGACCTCACAACCAAGGTTGCAGTCTCTCAGTACTCAAACATAGAAAGCAGGGCACATTCAGTGGCATTAACCCCAGTCAGTGGAGAGTGCAGACTGGCGGGGTAACAAGGTAACAAGGCAGGTTTGAGGTCAAACTGGGAAGCCAAGTGAGCAAGGCAGGGTCAGAATAAGCAAGGTCGAAGACCAGGCACTGGCGTACATACAGCTTAGCTCAGACGACCAAGGGTGAGTGCCCGAACTTCAATGCAATTCCTGAGCCAAGGAAGGGAAGGTCCTTTACAAGACCTCTCATAGCTTTCCCACACAGCTCTTTTCACAGCATCCTGGTCCCAGGCTAAACAGCTACACCACATCAGGTCTGGCCTTCAACACACAGGCCACTAAATCCCTGGAGTGGTGAGGGAAAAGGCTGAAGAGCATCTTAATACAGTCAGGACCCTGAGATTTATATCTTGTTCCTTTACTTCCAAAAGAGACCCGAGATTGCCTGTGCTCCAAAAGTGGTACTTGAATATGAAATTGCTAAAGAACAATGGAAGTGCTTAGGAGAGTTGTCAAATTAGTATTGGAACAAGTACCACCAAATTCCTGGGACAGCATAGTCCTTGAATCCTCTGGGTCTCCTCTGAGGAACTGATGCAGTGTTCTAGCCACTGTATATCATTTATTGGTTCAGGCAATTGTAATGGATTTCTCATTCCCTCCTGAAGACTTAGTATAAAAAGGGATTCTAGGTCTCTGGCCAATATTTCAGGTCTTATCAAAAGTAATGGAAAAATCTGTGTTGCTCTTCAAATGATCATAAACTGGTCATTTTAGGAGATAACCTAAGGTAGAAATATATTTTAATGGTGATAGCAATAAAATTCTATATATTTTCATTAGCCAGTAACTTAAATAAAACACAAAATACAAGAAATAAAGAATTTTCATGCTTTGTTAGCAAGGATTGGTTCAATCAGTATGATTTTCTAAACAGAAGGTTTTGAGCTTGCCCACAGAAAAAGATTCAGAGTATATTCTGGTATACCTGGAATAAGGTGCTTCATGTCCACCGAATCAGATCCTTGTATTACATATTTTGTATCAATTTGCTACATTCTCTCTATTTTAGACACAATTCCTTTTTAATGATGTAAATAAGACTTGTGAAGCTAGTGCGAAAAAGCAAGCTGTCCCCATCTCAGAGAGGGGTTTCCTTGCAAGTATAAATCATTATTTTTATGGTAATGACTTAGTTCTTAATAGCTTAACTCTCAGGCAGAGTTTAGAAAGGGCTGAGTTTAAAATGTATAGAAGGAATCTAACTACTTACATGAAAGCGAATCTAATTGGAGTTCAATACCTTTAAAATGGCTAAATTATGTGTGGTGTTGGGATGGGTTGTACTAACTGAAAATCAACACTGGCATTCCTGGTGGGGAATAATAATTACTCTATTTAGTTTATATATTTGCCTTGCTCTCACAGTGGGAAAGACTGCATGTGCTGCTTGTGAAACTGTATGGAAGGAATGCAGATGCACGGTGTTGCAATTTTTCCAGCCAAGTTTATGTCATTTCATTTTAAATTCCAAAATAAGGCCACAGCAACTTTTCTGCCTTCGAGTGTGAGCTGCTCTTTTGCTGCTGCAGCCAGCCAGAAATGCGAGCAATTGTAAATTTCCACACAAAGTTGAATCCAAAAGGACAGTGAAGATTTTCCATAACATCTGTCAGGCAAGCAGTCACATCCACTGGCTTGAACATACAAAAAGCTGTAACACCAAGTGCTTTAACTATTGACTCTGGTAAGAACAGCAATAAGCCAAGTTTGAGAGTTTTTGACAGTCTCATTTAGAAAGGATAAAAATACCAAGGAAAGAACAGCTGTTTGGCAAGTACTTAAAAACACATCATGTAGGAAAGATTTAACCTGTACAGAAGGGGAAAATATCCATTTTTATCCCACAAGAATTATAAACCAACAATGTATTCTCTGAAAGTGTTCTGGGTATGGTGAAAGCCCATTGCCTGAGACACTTAAGGTTTCCACCCGGGGTTTCACCATGGGGAACAATTCATGCTTAGCAGATGAAAGGTTACCATACCTTTCCTATCTAGTGTATTCATCCCTGAACACGGACTCTGAAAAACATATTTTAATTTTTAGATGTTCCCTCCAATGAAGCTGGGTTTTAACATGGAAAAATTACACTCACTAGTCATGTACCTTTTTTAGTTTTTGCTTACTTAGATTACAGTCATAACCTCCCAGAGAAATAAGGGCAGAGAAAAGACCAAGAGGGTCAAATTTTCTCAAGATTGCCCTCTTCCAAGTGACATAATCCTCTCTATATTTCTTCCTACAGCTAAATGATGACACTAACAAGCTTCATAGTTGTTTTTTAAAGGCATGATACATTTTGATGGCCACATTTCTACAGTAAGCACATGACTTCATTCCCAATTGTTAATGCATGTTATGATTTCTTTCATATTGCTCAACTTGACACCCTTGATTTTGACCAGCCCTCAGCTGGAGATATTTTTTTAAAAAATACAGGAATAAGACAATGAAAAAATTCTGAATATTTATACCATCACTTTTTAAGACTTTGTTATCCTTTTTTTCTCTCATTTAACTTTTTTAGACAATATAATGCAGTTACAATATATGAAAATTAAACAAAGTTGCCTTTTCAGAGTTCAACAGATTTTGATGGAATATTTGATTTAAATGTCTTCAGAAAACAGGAAAACAAACTCAGAAAATTACTATTTTATGAGTAAGAAAAAATTACACTTTTGGTTTGATGCTCGTGCTATCTGAAAACTATAAAGATTTTTTATTAATAGTTCTGAAGCTTATCTGAATTGGGAATAAATTGTGAATTTAAAGAGCAGTTAATCTACTCAGAAACTGATTCGAAACTCATGTTACATGAAGGTCAGACACAAGAGCACCTGCAGAACCTGAACATACCTAAGTCTATGGGACCTGATGACATGGCACTGAGGCAATTGGCTGATGTAGTTGCTGAGCCACTCTCCATCATATTTCCAAAGTCATGGTAGTCAAGCAAAGTCCCCAGCTACTGGAAAAAGAGAAACACACTGATTTTTAAAAATGGTAAAAAGAAGGACCCTGGAAACTTCTGATCAGTCAGCCTCACCTGCATGTGCAGCAAGATCATGGACCAGATCCTCCTGGAAGATATGTTGAAACACATGGAATACAGGGAGTTAATTAGAGACAGCCAACATGGTTTCTCCAAGGGCAAATCATGCCTGATTAACCTAGTGGCCTTCTATGATGGACAGATTGCAACAATGGACAAGGGCAGAGTTGCAGATACCATCTACATGGATATTTTGTAAGGCCTTTGATATGGTCTGCCACAACATTCTTTACTCTAAATTGGAGAGATATAAGTTTGATGCCTGGACTGTTGGATGGACAAGGAATTGTCTGAGTGGTCCAAAGAGTTCCAGTCAATATCTGAATGTTTCAGTGAAAACCCGTAATGAGTGGTGTTCCTCAGGGGCCCTTACTGGGATCAGAGCTGTTTAATATTCTTCACCAATTACATGGACAGTGAGATTGAGTGCACCCTTAGCTAATTTGCAGATGATGCCAAGCTGAGTGGTGACATTGATGCACTTTAGGGAAGGGATGCCACCCAAAGGGACCTTGATTTGAGGAGTGGGCCAAAATTTTACCAAAGCCTCTGGCAACAGGACAAGGGGCAGTGGTTTTAAACTGAAAGAGGATAGATTTAAATTGGTCGTGAGAAAGAAATTCTTTGTTATGAGGGTGGTGAGGCACTGGAACAGGTTGTCCAAAGACATTGTGTCTGCCCCATTTCTGGAAGTGTCCAAGGCCAGGCTGGAGAGGGTTTTGAGCAACCTGATCTTGTGAATGGTATCCTTGCCAATGGCGGTTGGGTTGGAACTAGATGACCTTTAAAGGTCCCTCTCAGCCATTCTACAACTCTATTATTCTACTATTCTATGAAATAGGTGTCTAGTCAGACATCTCTTGTCTGGGATTACCATAACTGACCAAGGGATTAGCTGGGCATCTACCCTGTGGGTTAATAACTCAAGATGAAGGAGCTATTACAGGTCCTAGACTTTCTTTAAGATGACACTTCAGCTCTTGCCTTGTACATTAGACTTAACTGTCCAGCAGAAGGAATAATCAATTCTTATGTTCCCTGAATGCTGCCAGCCTGAAATTAATCTGCAACTCAAGGGTAAAGATCTCATGTGAGTCACCTTTATTCAAGATGAAAACCTAAGGAATTCTGCTTTAAAATCATCTACGTGAGTTAAGCTGATACCTGCAGGACAGCGTGCTTGTTCAACAACTTTTGCTAATTTCTCAGTACTAACAACTACATCATATTCCATATTGAAAGCCCTTTGAGGAGAAAAGGAGTGATGGGATTCAGGGGGAGGATTAGGATCCCATTTTTATCCCCAAGCAATGACATCTGCCCTCTTCCTCCTCTGCCAGGTCTCTCATTCCCAATCTTGTGTCATGTTATCATGGTGATTATTCAGGCTGTGGGACCATAAACTCTGCACTGAAGCAGTATTTACAGCTACGTTTGCTAGTCACTCAGGGACCAGGTCTGTCCCTGCTTCAAGCTGTGCAGAAGGCAGGCTTCTCTCTTTCTGGGTCACAGGTGATAAACAAGTATGGCCACCTCTTCTCCAGGGAACTCAGGATATTTCTGCTTGTGTCTGCATATGCTCACACTCTGTGAAAAGAATAAAACATCTCTGGAGTCATGAGTATTTGAACGCATTTTAAAAAACACTGGTGCATTTTTGAAAACAAAACAAAACAAAACAAAACAAACCCAAAACAACCAGACTTAAATGACAGTTGTTATAATCAACAGTGTTATGTAAGGACTTCAAAATGTCAATGACAGCCTGAACACTGGCTAAAAAGAACAGAGTGATGTTTTACATTAGCTATTCTTCAATAAGTTCTCCATTTAATCTGATTTACAAAGCAAAAGAAGGTTATTCTTCCTCCCTTTCCCCAAGTGTCAGTTGTTAATCTCAGTATTTAAAAGGTTATTGAAGCAGCTAGATTTACAGCCTTTACAAAGTACTCCTCACTTATTGATATCACTTGTAGTTATATGAGCAGGACAAACATTGAAGGGGCTACTGATCCATGTCTCTGGCCCATCAGCCTCCCACAGTGCATTTCCTACATCTTCTAAGCTAAGCAATCATAGAGTGTGACGAGTCAGATGAAAATTGCCCCGGTGGTTAAAAATCTTACCGGACCAGCCTATAGTTCCTTAGCACAAACTCCCTCTACGACCTTCCACAAATCCCAGGCAAGGACCTTGGGGTATTCATCGGATGCTAGCACTTTAGGAGGTTGTGGCTGCATCCATAATCACAGTGCCTGATACTGGGAGCAGCCTTCACAATCTGAATGTGGGTGTTTCCCTCTTTCTCCTTCTGCTGTACCTGTGTACATCCCAACCATTAAGCAATTCAGTCTACCTTGCTAGACTGGGCTGAGAAAAATGCAGGAGCACTGGTTCTGAGATGTGACTTGGAGGAGGGAAGGCAGTGGGCTGGACAAAACCTCCACAGGCCAGGAATTGCAAAGGAGATTGAAAATAATGTATAAGATCTAGAATGTGGAATCACTTGTAGTGAGGTGAAATAAGGTGGGAAAGGGTTTGCAGAAACAAAGAATAGATGTTTGAGATGGGAAAGAGTAAATCACAATTCTGCTGCAAGAAAGCTAGACAGAATAAAAAAGCAGGGAGAAAAGTAAAAAAGTCTGATTTCAGGTGGAAAACAGACAAAACCTGAGAGCTATCTGCTTTTCACAAACATATAAAAGAACCACCCTATGAAAATATCATTCTAGAGTCCTAATGTATACATTGTACAATATAGATTAGTCCTACTCTAAGCACTGTTCTCTTTTGCTTTCTTTTGCCAAAGCTAATTTGGTCATTAAGTCCTTAAATTTGTGGACTTCCCTAAGTTTTACCGCAAAACAAGGAAAGTGCTGGCTGTTTCTAAACTAAATTCTTTCTTTTCAGAGGAGGCCAATACCTGCTGCTAAACTTGAATGTCAGATGGTACATTTGGATGCATTTAGGCATGACCCACTTCACAGGAGGGAGTGTTGCCCATATAAGATGATACCTGCACCCTGTGGATTTGCATGAGGGACCAAACTTCAGCAGGCTGGTAAGGCTGAATGCAGAGTGATGCTGAGCCCAGCATAGTATACTGCAAGCAATTGATTGCATTAGCAGCTCAGCTGGACCCATCAGGAATTTACTGCCTTCAAACAGGCAGCTTTTTTCCACCTTAGCAACTAATAGTTCTTACAAATGAATAAACTGCAAAAGTATCTTTCTGGACTGGCTTAGGAAAGAGAGGAAAACAGAGCCAGAGTGGAGAAAGAAGCCTGTCTTTTCACCCACATTCCTATCTTCAGCCCTTCAGAGTGATACTTGCACTTCATTTTGCTCTCCAGCCATATAAAAACATCTGCTATGAGTCTCTGAAAAGGAACCTGCTAATCTGTACTATTTCATGCACACAACAGAACAAAACCAGGAATCCATCCCACTTATCATATGTAGCTGTGTGGAGAGATATATATGGAATTAAGCTGAGTGAGAGGCAGGTACTTATTTATTCACAGCAATAAGACACTATGACTCAAAATGTCTGTAAGGGCCTTGACATTTCTCAAGCAATGCAAATCTCTGGAGTTTGCTCACTTACAAGCGTTCACTAAGGTGACAGCATCTTAGAATCATAGGATGTTTTGGGTTGGTAGGGACCTTTAAACATTATTTAGTCCAATCCCCCTGCAATGAGCAGGGACATCTTCAGCTAGATCAAGTTGCTCAGGATCCCATCCAATCCCATCTCACCTTGGACAATTCCAGGAATGAGGCATATACCACTCCTCTGGGCAACCTGTTCCAGTGTTTTACCACCCTAATAGTAAAAGAAAATTTTCTTATATCTAGTTTGTATCTGCCCTCTTTCAGCCTAAAACCATTACCTCTTGTCCTATCACTAAAGGCCCTGCTAAAAAGTCTGTCCCTGTCTTTCTTATAATCTCTCTCTAATTTTGAAAGGCCACAATGAGGTCTCCCGAGAGCCTTCACTTCTCCAAGCTGAACAATTCCAGTTCTCTCAGCCTGTGGTCATAGAAGAGGTGCTCCATCCCTCTTGACTATCTTTGTGGCCCTATTCAGGACTAACTCCAACAGATCCGTGTCCTTCCTGTGCTAAGGACCCCAGAACCAGACGCAGCACTCCAGGTAGGGTCTCACAAGAGCAGAAGAGAGGGGCAGAATCACCTCCCTCGACCTGCTGACCTTGCTGCAGTTGTTTTTTCACCTATAACGTTTAAAACATCTCCTTGGGAAGCAATTACAGGATTAATAGGTCACATTTACACCAAAATAACTGACTTAACAGAACACAAATATCAGAGGTAAAATCCTTAGCTTATGGTGTCTTCAAAGTCATTAATTACCTGATTAATTTTGCAACCACCTGATTTAGATTTAGTCATGAGCTAGAGGTTCTCCAATGACTGTTCCTAAATCCTTTTTGAATAACTTTATACTTTGGACTCGATGGCATTTTACGGCATTGGGTTTAGTGATTAAATCATGCACCTTATGGAAAGAGAACTTATTTTTGTTTGCTCTTAAACCTGATACCAAATAATTTCACTGAGTATTCTGTAGCTTTTATACTGCGAGAAATAATGAACAGTCACTCCTTAATCCCCTTCTCCATATTACTTATGGTATAAAATTTAACACATCTCTCCCCCTTCCCGCCCACAGTTTGTTCTCTAAGTTAAAAGTCCTGAGGTTGGTTACTCTTTTTCTGTGGAAGTAGCTCAATTTTGTGGATAAATGTTGCCATTCTTCTCAGCACCCTTCCCAGCTCAAGTAAAACCCTTTTTAGATCAATGACAGGAATTTAAATACATGTGAAATATATTTGTGAAAACAGAACATTAAGTCCTACATTTGTTTCCTATTTTTTCAACATATTCATTCCTAAGAGATCTTCTGTTTTAGCTCATGATAGCTTTACATGCCTTTGGTAAGAAATCTTTTTGAAATATTTTTGAAAATCCCTATGTATGAACAACTCTAATCATCTGCTCATTGACACCTTCAAAAGACTGCAATAAACTTGCAATTAAAAAGAAATCTGAGCTGATTTTTTCCCTACATCTCCTATTTACATTTCACCCATAGACTTATTTTTTCTCTGCTATAGTTTCTACAAATTTGTTTGATACAAAAGTCAGATTTACTGCCCTCAGAACAAACTTTGTAGCTCTTTTAAAGACTGATGCAGCATCCACTTATATTTTTAATACATAAAAAGGCTTTCTGGCTGCAACCATCTCAACCTTTTTATTCACTTAAATATCTAGGATTAAGGATATAAATAATGAATTAATCAGTAAAATGCTATATACTTCATGACTGGAAAATAGTTTCAAATAGACACTTTCCAAGCAATAATTTTCAGTCATCCATCAGTCCAGGGAGACCTTACAGCAGCTTTCCAGCACCTGAAGGGATGCTACAAGAAAGACACATAGGGATAGGACAAGGAGGAGTTGCTTTAAACTGAAAGGGTGCAGGTTTAGATTAGGACTGTGAGCATGGTGAGGCACTGGAACAGGACGCCCAAAGAAGCTGTGGATGCTCCATCTGTGGAAGTGTTCAAGGCCAGGTTGGATGGGGCTTTGAGCAACCTGCCCATAGCAGGCAGGGTTGGAACCAGATGATCTTTAAGGTCACTTCCACCCCCAAACCATTCTATGATGTTATGATTCTTCTTCCACTTTCACTTCCCTTTCTGTTAGATCTCAGATCTTGTATGTGGTAGATAAATACTATGTCCAGAGTAATAATTCAATAAAATCTGCGCATGGAGATTTCTTTTCCCTTTAGCAATTCCAATGTTGGAGGGAGGGTTGCAAGCCTTTATTTCCACTAGAACCTGAAGCCAAATGCCACTCTTCTTTTATGTAAATTGACAAGAATAAAGTGTGATGCAGTCTTAATGTCAACATACTGAGGTTCCCACGTCTTCATCACTGCATTTACAAAGACCTGCCAAGTCCTGGCAACAAAATTCATCACACAAAGTAAAAAAACAAAACATATAGTAAAATTGGATCTAAAAGTAAAGAATCTAGTGACTTTTTGATTGAGAAATCATGAGATGCTCCCAAGCTATTCTTAAGGATGTGCAAATTATGTATGGCTACTCTGTAGTCCTTATTTAGAGAAAAACACAGAGAAGTCTCTAAGCTTTAAAGATCTCCTCACAGAATTCACTATACATAAGTTCTTTTGAAAAAAAAACATATTGTGCCATGGTTTGCCTCCAGCCCAAGCTCTCATATTTCAAACAATATCTTGAGAAATCTGTTAAAAGTGAGATGTTTTCATGCAGAAGCCTTCTGACTTTATACTCAGATGAGCAGAGGAAAGGCTAGAGCTCGCAGAGGTAACCCATTCAATCCATGAAGCAAAACAAATCAAATAGCTCCAAATTACTTTCTGAAGTTGTAGGGACTTCAGCATGGCAAGATAGTGATGCATTCTACCATATGACTGATTGGAATAAAAATATCATTGTAGTCCCTGAGATCATCACCTGCAGACTTACATAACAGTAGAAACTGTTTTCAGGAAAAATATTAATTGCAGCCTATTATTAGGCATGAAAACATTCTTCAGTGTTATGAGTCATGGTTCTTGTCATCAAGCTAAAAGCTGTGAAATGTATTTCCTAAGAGCAATACCCTTAGTTTTACTCAACTCAGTGGTTGTGCTAGCGTGGTGAAATGCTGGCTCCCCAAGATTTTATTATGAAATAAAATATGAAAGGACTTGAACGGCATCACATATATTTGGACTTCTGCAGTGGAGAGTTGATGCTGCCATAGCAACAAAATCTCTGGACTGTTTAAATTTGAAACCATTGCAGTTAAATTCCCTGTTGTGATAGAAAACAGCTGTATTGGTAGCCTGCAGTCTCCCTAATTTTTGCAATTACAGTTGTTTGCATTATGGTCCATATTTATGTCCTCAGAGACTGTATTTCTCCAGAATTTTACAGTCAGACTGATGCTCCTGTAGTCCTTCCTCCCACCTGACCAAGAATTTTGTCAACATCAGATTTACAGAAGAAACAGCTCTGTGTGCATGTCTGTATTTATATACCTAGATACCAAAGCTGTGATTGAAGTTGGAGATTTCAATAGTAATGTTGTCTTGATATTGCTATTAACTGAAAAGTATAATCCCATGACTTCTAAATAAGCATATACATAGGTTTGTATCTTATTTTATGTATTTATATGTATCTATTTCACCCACAATCACAAACTAGGAACAGTAAAATATGCCTTTTGTCAGACATATACTTCTCATATTTCTTTTCTTTGTAAACTTAGCAGAGTTCTCCTGGTTTAGAAGATTGCCTCTCTGCTTAGAAATTGTAATGCTTGAAAGCTTTTTGATATTTTAAATTTCTGCCTCTTCTGACATTAAACTAGTTTTTACAATATCATGCTTCAGATTACTTCTTGAAGCAGTAATTATATTTATCAAATACTGATATTTTTCATACGTTCAATCTTTACAGCTATTTCAGTTATCTGCCTCATGGACAAATAGTATCACAACAATATGAAAAATATGTATCAGGTTTTAATCCTTTTAATGGATTGGGTACAGCTCTTGGGTTACATGTTTTCATTTCTCAACTGTTAGTACTTTCCCAAGTAACACCATATTTTCTCTATCTGCAGCTGTTGCTGCTCTGAACTTGGTTCCTCCTTCTCTCAGGCTGCTTATGTCACTCTGGGGGGAGTAAAGGCTCTATCTAAAGGTAGGTTATATTTTAATCTATTTTCAGGTATTTTTATGTGTAGTAATTGCACTGGGTATCTTCCAGATGCAAGAGAATCAGTTGTTCTGGTGTATTATCCAGCCCCACTGCAATTTGCAATTGTTCACAGTCAGGAGTGGTGTATTATGAAAGAGCTGCTACTATTAAAATATTTCTGGTGGGAATCCATTAGTGAAAATTTATATTCCATTAGTGAAATTTCCATTTGTGAAATCAGTTATGTAGCCAACATAGCTATCTACTAAGAGCTGGATGAGCACTCCTCTCCCTCTCCACCTGGTAACTGGCTCACAAGTCATAGCAGAGCTTCCGACCACTGCTACCCCAGGGAAATAAAATGGGAGTATTTTTGGATATAGAGTCACTGCTACAAAGCAGAAACTTGCCTGTGAAGAGAAATTATCCATATAGCTATAGGAATATAGTTAAACCGATACTACTGATAGTATGCTGAGACTACTGAGACAGGTTCTGTAGGTAGTTTCTCTCACGATTTGGAATATCTCTTTTCAGCTCAATATATGTCTCTTCAAAAGCACTCTGAGCCAAAATGAAAGCAAGCTTAAAAGCTCATAAAAGTTCACAAGAGGACTAAAATTAACATACTCTCAGTGATATAATTAAACCAATAGATATGATAAACTTCCCCAGAGAAAACAATCCTTAAATAAATTTATTAATTTAAAAATAAAAAAAGTGCGTAAAACACAAGCTTCCTATCACATAAGCTGTTATATCTCTTGGTACCTCATAAAATGAGATGGGTAGACAGTGGGTGTTGCATCTATGTGTGTTATCCTGAATACAGGCATCTCAGAGGAGCAGTTACCCACTAGTTCACCTATTGGAGAGTTTTATTTCAGTTCTGGCACTAAGAATCTGCTGGTCTTTGGGGAGCACTGGGCATCCAGGCTGCTGCATTTTCCCTTTGCAACACCAAAGGGTCCTTGATCTCGGTGCAATAGTGTGGAAAATAGATTGTGACGCTCAACCCTCACTCAGGTTTTTAAAAATAAACATCTCTTTATCTTGTGATCAGAGGCTAGCACAGACTGTTCTATTGCTCTCAATAAATTTCCATTGCCTCTAAAGATTAACCAGCTTGGGACTTCCTAATATATCATCATCATCATCATCATTATATTTGCCTTTGCTAAATTTACCTAAAATATCTTTCCAGAGGACTAAATTGCAGCATAGCAAGGGAGATGAGAAATTGCTATTCACAAGCTACTGCCTTGCAAAGGTTAGCTTATAAAAATGTGTGCTGACTTACAGTATTCTTCATTGCCATTTTGGGGATGAAGATTCAGTTACATTAAGATTTCTTACACATCCAGGGGTGTCCTTGCACATATATAAATAAGAGGAACTGCTGAGCTCTGAAAATAAGTCACTTAGCTTTGCTTGGAGATTTTTAGGAAAATCTAAGGGCTGTGAAGATAGAAAAATTGCTTAAAATACTTCCATTTGTCTTACAAAAAGTCAGTTTTCAGTGGGCAGTGACACAACCAGTGCTTCATCAGAGGCGTCTTCCAAGAGAGTCAGGATACAGCACCAAAGAAATGAGTCAGGTGCCAGTTCCTGGTTGACAAGGTAATTTGGAAAAATCAGATATCTGACATAGATGTGGAGATCTTGGTCTGTCAGTGGCTGTTCTTTCTTGGACTAACCATAATAAAGGATTGTGGTTGCAGGGAATAAGAGTTTCATGAGCCTGGCAAGTAAAAGCAGTGCTGGAGTTCACCTCTAACATCCATTTCCTTACCTACAGAACAGAAGGAGGAAAGGCAAGCTGAAAAGATCTAACGTTGAGGTCTTTACTTGGCCAGGTTTTCCAGTTTTCTGACACACTTTATAAAAAACTTGTAGAAAAGAATCTTTAAAAATTTATAAATCATCAAGTGGTCTGAAGTCTTACAGATGCATTCAGATATTATGGAAGTCATTAACATGTTACAACGATAAAGAAAATGTCTAGGAGTTATTCTGGTGATACGGGACTTACATGATGGCAACATGTTCTTATTATTTAGCCTGCTTCAAAATTTTATTATGTTAGGTTGCACACCCCTAGAATTTTACATGCAAATTAGTGCCTCATAATTCTTCCTCCTGAACAAACCAAAGCATTAACTGGACCACATTTTCAATAAGTGGAGCTCCACATGTGTACATCCGTGCTTACATGTGCAAATCCCAAAGCTGAATGTCTTGATATCTGTTATTTGCATGAAAATTGTTGTTATTAAGGGTAAAAACCTAAGTATGCTTTGTATCAAATTATAAGCCTCAGTTTCCTGGAAAGATTTCAGAACATGAATTTACATAAATATGAACAATATATTGTCTGATCTCTTATCTCCTTTTGGACTCACTCAAGTGAGAGAAATTGCCTCCATAGTTGAGAAACTACTTTTCATTCGGATGGTAAGACACCCAAACATCATATGTTGGCCCAAAACATTGCCTCTTCTCTGCACACCCTGAGTCACCATAGGTGTTTTGGATTGTTTCAGGCACACTCAATCTAAAGTGGAATTGTCTCATAAAATCCCAGATTGCTATTTTGTTGGCTAAGCAGTGTAAAGAAGTGTTTGCTCTTCTCAAAGAACTGCTGTAAACTATCTTCCTGGTCACAAGGCAACAATAGGAAAAGAATATTATTTGCAAACAGGCATGCATTTGAAGCACAGCATTTCCTTAAGCAGACCGGTTTGTACAGTAGCTTACACTTTGCTCTAAGCTCTTCCTGAGCATAAAATCTCTTGCCAGAGCTTTGCAGAGTCAGAGCAATGTGCAGACGTTCTTCTTTAAAGGTATAAAGTTTGGTCAAAATAGTCAGTGATATTCTTAGCTCTTTCCTGGAGCTCTAATTTCCCAGGTCTTCCTTTATAGTCAGTTCCTTTACATAATATTTCAGCTGGATTGTAGAAAAAGTTAACTCATTCCACTGGATATAGAATAATCAAAAGGAGACTAATTTCTTTGGCTACATTTAATCTGTGTGAATAGCCCTTAATTTTTCAGTAGATTTTTTTTCCTAACATTTCTCATGAAAGGAACTATTCAAAATAATGCAAATTATTTTGACAAAGAAGGGAGCCACAGGATCAATTGAACAGTGTCTGGTGTCTGTTCATTTTAACTTTCATGTTGTCCTCAGAGGATAATTTCATAAACAAAGATTTTCCAGGATGTATTTCAGATTTGCAAATGACAGCATTATCTCCCTAGTCGCCATCCTCCATCTGTGTCATATTTTCTGTAGCTTGGGAATGCTGTACATTGTCTACTGCAGGCATGTGTTTTGCATGTCGGGATATGATCTAAAATTTACGTAAGTAGATTTTTGCATTGGGACAATTCTCATCTTTCACCAATCTTTCCTAAATACAGAGGAATGGACAGTCTTAATGAGCTGAATGGAGGTCCTTCCTGGAGCACTGCTCCAAGTGGACGGGAATAGACCCATCTATTGATTGGGGTGTACAATAATGTCTCCCTTCCGACATTCAAAATGCTTTGGGAGTTTAAGAGCCGCCTCCTGAGCACCAGCATTGTTCATAAGTTTTTATTTTGGTAAGTGCCATGCTTCACTGATACATTCTCGAGAAGGAAAAGACCTAACCCCCACAGCTCACAAGAGTGATTCTTTTAGCTGTTAAGCACTGTGATGTAGAAAGGCTGTACAGTGCTTTCTTCCTAATGTTAAGTAATGACTTAGCTTCTCTCTCGTATTTAACATAGTAGCTACCTAATGAAAATGCAGAGGTGTGTAATAAATTGCATAATACACAACAGAGCTGTCTACTCCAACGTGCTTTACTTATTAAGAATATACAAACAATATCTCTTACGCGTGTCTGGAGACTTTATGCTTTAACCACGGTTAAAGTAGAAATACTTTATCACCAACAGTTTAAAAAGGCCGTATGCAAGACCATGATGAACCCAAAACCAGAAATAACTAGAGAAAATCATAGCCGAATGCAAACAGAATTTTTTCACAGTACCAGCTACCAGACACCTCATTTGATATATTTCAGATTAAAATAAGTAGTCCTCAGTTGTTTAACTAGAACATTTACAAATTTATAGAGACTGGATTCTCTTCCTATAATATATATAGTATATTCCCCGTTCTTGGAAGTGTTCAAGGTCGGATTGGTGGGGACTTTGAGCAACCTGGCCTAGTGGAAGGTGTCCCTGGAACCAGATGATCTTTAAAGTCTCTTCCAACTAAAACCATTCTATAATTCTATAAATAGCACATATATAACAGCATACCATGCAAAATACCATGACATTCATTTAGGATGATAGGCTTAATTTGCACACTTCATGTGAATAAAGCAAGCAGTCTTCCCAAATTCATGCTGATGAACCCTTTGACTAGTATTTCATTCTGCCATTTATGTCCTAAAATTTTGCGTGCATGCCTAATAACAAACCTGATTTTGCCTGACACCTGATTGCTAATCTCATGGAAAAAAAAAAAAAAAAAAAAAAAAAAAAAAAGGGAAAAAAAAAAAAAGCTCTGGTAACCCAGCGTGCTTTGATTCTGCAGGCATTTATTTCCGTATTCCCTGCTCTGTTCCCGGAGAGCCGCAGCCTGAGCGGGACGCCAACTCCCACTGGGTGGCACTAAATCCCCAGGCGTGGAGCGCCGTATCCGCGCACCCTGCCCAGGCTGATGGAGACAGCGGCGTCCTCTCTAAGGGTACGCGGTGCTACTGGCGTAGCTGCCTGCAGTCCTCGGAATTTTCTGAATCACAGCTGTACGTTGTCTACCACCTTGGCCTTTAAAATTGACAAGTGCAGCACTGCACTTCTTTCGGTGCGATGCAAATCAATGGAGCTGTGACAGAACAAGGTATTTGCCCCTAGCAGCAATCAGCAGTTTGCTCAGCGGCTGTCCATCTCTTAGATTAGAGCCTGACATTTACTTCATCCTTTTGTTTCATGATAACAGGTCAGACGAAATCGATCTGCCCAACTTTCACGAAGAAGCTCTAATGCAGTTGTTGACCAAACCCTGTTTAAAAGTACAGTGCTTGCCATAAAGAAACAAAGAAAGGCAAGGCTTGTAAGAAGAGGTAACATCTGTTAACATGTAATAGTGCAGCCTCACAAATGTCAACCTTTCAAGCCTGTGTGCATTCTTCAGGACTCAGACCTGGGCCTTTAACAAACACTAGCCTTAAGGCTTTAAAAATTTCCCTCTTGTGCTTTTTGAAATAAACTGAACACCTGATAAAAAAAACTCACTGGGACTTAATGCTTATGATTTTGTCTGCTAAAGCATGGAATCAGCATAGGCCTCTGTTTTCCACTTGTATGATAAAAATATAGTATGTGAACATGGAATTGGCTGCAGTAGGTCACATCGAAGACCCATCCAGTCCAGCAGTGACCAGCAGTAGAGCACTGGGCACATTGTAATGGGGCAATCAAATACTGATGGCAAATTCTTCCAGTTCCTAGCAGCCTGGTGCTCAGAGGTGATATTTGTGCTTAGTAGCCTTTGGTGACTTTTTTTTTTGTTTATTTGGTGGGGGGACATTTAATGGATTTGCTTTATTTCCATTTTTTCAACATGCATACAATTTGCCATCGGACATGCTGCACGGCAGTGTGTTCCACGTGTAAGTACACATTGCTTGAAAACATATCTCTTTCTTCTGATTGTTTTGAACAAAAAGAGTATTGCTGGATGCAAGTATGATGCTGCAGTATTACACACAAGGGGAGAAGTTTTACAGTTTTAAATCAGATGGGAGGGCTGCCTCGCCAAATCGACTTCCAGTGTTGTTTGCACCATATATGATAAAAGGAGACAAAATTATTTTTATATCTTCTCTGAAGTCAGGTGATTATAGAACCTATACGGCTCAGCTATGAAGGCTAAGACCTTTAGAACCAAACTAGCATGTTTATCCAGGCTTAAATGTGCTGTAAGGATAAAGCTCATTATTTCGGGCCTTTCCAGACTGAGGGAGAAGTGTAATATTCATAACGACATACGACATAAGTACAGTGATATAAAGTACTGAGGTGAGATTCTGTGCCCTGCTTGAGTCATCTTACAAGATCTTTAGTTGTTAAGATAGCTTTACACCTACCCAGTTCTGAGGGTGTCTGTGCCTGAGGAGCTCTGCCTGTTAACTTACGCTGTTTAAATCTCTCTGAGGCACTCACAGGGTCACAACACTGCCCCGTATCAACCCTTTCTTCTTAAACCTTTTCTATGACACAAAATACATGTCATATACTTGAAGTCAGCAAAAGAATCGGTCTCTTTAAACTGACTGTAGGCTAAATCCATCAAGAAACTCTGTGGTTCCTCCAGTCAACAGCTTAGATCTTAGTATATTGCCTCCTCTAGAAGTCAGACCAGAGTAATTATGGGGAAACCTGCTCTCTTAAAAGAATGAGAAAAAGAACTTGTCTTTGGAAAACAGTCTGAAGGTTGGTGGTTGAAACTTTTTTTTATAAAAACTACAATAAAAATCTCAAGATAAAGGGTGGAAGTTTCTTACATTTATTCATAAATGTCATTTTTAAAAAGTGAAAATGGGTCTTGGCTTTTTCCCATTCTAAGGTCAGGCAGAATGCGAGGTGCAGACATAGAGTTTTAAAGCATTTCCTAATTTTGAATAAATCTGTATACAAAACAAAATGGACCAAATTCCTTCTAGCCAAACCTAAGTGAAGTCTGTTGAATTATGTCAACAGGAAAAAATCTGACCTATCTTGTTTGTAAAATGTTGCGCAAATACAACAAATACATTGAGTAAACACTTCCAGAAAGAGTGCAGCATCATCATCCAAAATATATTCTAGGAAGCATAAGGGTAGATAGTGAGCTGAAGACTTGCATCACAGAGAAAACGCTAAATAAGGGTTTAAATCTGTTCTAACATATTTAGCCTTGCTGCTCTTATTTTTCTTTCTATTTTATTTAGGACAGAAGAAAAATCTACTTCCCAATCAGATAGGACCAAATTCACCTCTGATGTAATTTAGCTGAATTTAAGACCAAGACTGAATCAGTATTTTGATTGCCAGAGGATGAGAGAGAGCAGGCAGGGGTAAAGTGCAGGATACAATTCTATCTACATACATCGAATATCCAAAACCTAGTGAGAATACTTAGTGTTCAATGCATGGATTAAAACCATGCCAGTATCTACTTGCACAGGAGACCTGGTCTACTGGATTCACAGATTCCTGTTCCTGTCCTCAGCTTCTGTGTGGTATTACACCTCCGGGAGAAGTTTCTTTTCAGGTCCTGCA
Source organism: Lepidothrix coronata (assembly GCF_001604755.1). NCBI lineage: Eukaryota > Metazoa > Chordata > Aves > Passeriformes > Pipridae > Lepidothrix > Lepidothrix coronata. The sequence continues at coordinate 7,854,555 of NW_016690255.1, read as the reverse complement.
AAGCCTGGTAGACTGGCGTGGGTACCAGAAACTGCTTTTCACCAACTGTTGCAGCTGAGACCTGGGGACCATTGTAATGGGAGAGTTCTGAGAGGATAAGTCAGTCAATAATTTAAGCAGGCATCTATTTATGCTCAGCTTTCAGGCAATCCATCTGTTAGCAACCAAAAATCAAGCATTAATTAAACATAAAGACCTAAACATGAAGCCTTTGGTCTACAATACTGTGAGACTGCTGCTGCATTGTGATTTCTCAAGGCTACATCATTTGACAATTCTTAGCCTGCAAGGCAGTGTTGGCTGAGTTTGACAGCTTTCCAGCTTCTCCATGGGAAGCCAGAACTAAAGGGGGCATATTCTCCCTTCCCCAACCTCCACTGTGTATCCCTCGTGTTTACATATAGCTTTTGTGTGGATCAAGACCAGTGTGGTCTAAAGGTTTGCCTCCTCTTTCCCTAGGTCAGAGGCAGTCTGTTCTGCTTTGCCAGACAGATTTTACACCTGTCTGTGCACAGGTCCAGTTCAGCCTCTTCGGCTGAGTGGTTTGCAGACTGCATGCTGCCCATCTGATTTGTTTTTTGCAGACTGGGTACAATTGCCTTAGCTCTACTATTTTTGTGCAACTATGCCAAGCAAACAGATATTACACAATATTTCACTTCCTAAGTCAAATAGTCTTGTGGTATGTCTGGGTACAAGGCAAACAGGATGCCCCATGTTACTGCTTTAACTGATATAGACTTGTAGGATATTTGGGTACAAATGCAAACAATATATATTTCTCAAAAAGGTCTTCTCATTGCAAAGCTATCCCTGCTGAGTCTTGCTTCCTGCCATTCTGTAGGTAAACTAGCTGATCCTGTAATGGAGTACAGCATGATTTTCCTTCTTTTGTCAAATCATGTTTTACTCTGCATGGAGTTGGTCACTGGCTCACCTGAGAACAGCCTCCACTCCTCCTCTACCTGAGTCACTGTAAGCTGCCTTCTCCCATCAGGTAGGAGCAAAAGATAAATGTGCATGTAAATATCATGGTGTTTTTTTTTAAAAAGGTAATGGGTCATTCATGTACTTAAGTGTTAAGATTACAATTGTACACTTCTCTGACTTACAACTTTGTAGCAGTAATGATTACTTGTTTAATGAGGGATGGATATAAATACTAGAGGGAATTTTTAATCTCCTGTTCTTCAGCTGTGAACCCCAGCAGATGGTTTCAGTCTATGCAGATTAAGAGCAAAGTAATACATTCTGTATTTCCAGAATAAATAGGAATAACTTAACACCAACTGCAGTTACATTGTGTAAAATAGGAAAGACAGCATTCTAAGCACTGAACATTTACTGATTTGAGCAGATTTTGAGATAATAAATATTACATTTGGCAGTTTAGAATCATCCACACCACAAATGGATCAGAAACTGTGAGAGAGAAGAGTGAATCTGCCATGGAACTGGGATTTGGTTCTCCTTTCCTTTACACCACTCTTCCATTCAAGTCTTTACAGTAACTAATAATACACCTTTTTTATGTTAGAACTAGTTTTGTCACTGGAACAGTTCCTCTGAGTAAAGCCCCTCTTACACCCTATCCTTGTTTCCAGGTTAAATCAAAACATTAAACAGGAGAGTTTAGATGGGGAAGTGCAAGGAAACGATACAATGCTACCCGTTGGTGCGACTGGTATCACTTCCCACAGTTTTAACTGTTGTCATCAGAGCAAAGAAGAACTTTAACAAAGAATTTAAAGGTTATTTTAGATATTCATATATATAGGAAATTTCTCCCCAGTGGGCAGCACAGAGACAGCATGAAAAAAGTGGGCAATACATATTGTAATAGGAGATTCTCCATAGAAACCACCTTGATCAGACCTGCCCACAGGCCTGCCCAGGAGCTCCCACACATTCAGTTTTTGTTCGTGGCTCACCGTCCTGCAGCCCAGATGGTTGAATTCATGCCAAACATGAGCTGGCAATTCCAAGCCAGGCGATCTCTTGTCACTCTGTACAAGAATAATGTCCAGGATGGAGAGAGCATTCTTCTGTGTAAGAGTACCTGCAGTGGAGACAGGCATTTTTGTTGATGAGTTAGTGCCAAGGTAGGTCCTCGTTTACCTTTGAGGAGTGATGGACAGTTAGCAAGTGCAGATTGGACCAGGGATTTTGTTGGACCAACTCCAACATTGGGGATTGGGGATTGAGTGGAAGAAATAAAAAGTGTTACAAATGCAGGTTACCTTGAAAGCAAACCCAAACCTTTGGAGACTAAAAGAAAGCCAGAACTTTCCCTTATTTTGTGGCCAAATTTAGGGAAACAGTGTTTGCAGCAATATTCTGAATGGCTGTGAATGCAGAAAGATTGAAATCACCAGGACATTTACTCAGGAGAGAGAATAGAATATGACATTTACAGAAAAAAATAATAGACTTAGATGTCAGCAAAGTACAAGAGCAGAAGATGCATTAAAGTGGGTTTTTTTTGATGAAACCCCAGATAGCAATTGCATGCTGAGAGATGAAAAGAGAAAGGATGATGAGGCAATAAACGGGAAAGGCAGGTGAGTTCAAGGGCATTATTTAAAGATGGGAGGGGTTAAATCATGCCTGGATCTGTGAAGAACACAAACCAAAGAAGAATGACTAGAGGGCTGAAGTTGATTAAAGATACGTGATGAGTGGGCAACAGAAGCTAAAAGAGAGGGTGAAATTAAGTCCACAGGAACAGGGTTAGAAGAGGAAGCCAAATGGGAAATTTGAAACCTCACCATCTATCGTGGCAGGAATAGCAAGTTGCAGACAGGTAAGCACATAAATGTTTTTGGGTCTGGTACAAGGCTCCTCTCTCTCCTCTCATGCTCTCCAGTGTGAGCATGAATCATTGTGTCAGCTTTCATGGTTAAAGTCTGGCCCAGGCTCTGGCAGTCACATTGTAGGCACTCAGGCTTGGCACTGCATCCCAGAAAGGTCTGAGTGTGCACAGGACACAGGTGTGGGAGGCTCTCATGTTGTAAACAGGACCTGTGTATCACAGTGCTCCCATCAACGTGGCAGCAATTTGTTTCACCACAGGTAACAAAAGTGTGGAACAGCTGGATCCTAATAATCTACAAAGGTATCAAATCAGACTGTTTGTTCCCAACCCACCTAATTACTCTCAAAGCCTTGGATATAAGACAAATATAATTCCTGTGCTTATAATTATTATCCAAGGAGGTGTGAAGGTAGCTCTGAATAGGACTGCATGTTTTGATTTACATTAGGTAAAATAGATTCCTTCCCTGAGGACCCACTTTGATGCAAGGGAAAGGCTGATCTGACCTGGTGATAGCAAGAGCTATTAAAAGAAGCATAAAGTCCTGGAAGGACTATCCAAGGTGAACAAACCAAAGATTAAAGGACAAATGAAAAACAGCTTCTGGTCACCTAGGATGGTGTCTATGTTAATAGCCAGAAGAAAAAAAAAAGTTACTGACTTTTTTTTTTCCCTATTACTGTTGTAATAGACAGGATAATAGACAGGAATGGAAGAAACTTTTTGTGCCCTAGGATAGCTGACAGAACGGGATACGTTTGATTTTAGACAAGATACTAATGCGTTAGAAAGTCAGTGCCCTAAAAGTCTTACTAGGCAAAGTAAAAACTACCCTTTAAACTGCATAATAATAACAACTGCATAATAATAATTTGACCAGAAGTCAAATTAATTCCTGGTAGAATTTTTTTGCCTCTAGGGAAGAAATGAAAATGTTGTCTCCTCTCATGCACAGAGTCATTGTGTTGCGCTTTTTTGTTACTATTTTTCTGTAACCTCAACCCCAAGAGGTGTAATGCATTTTAATTTCTCTTTAAGTAGGTCACTGGTTTTTCTTTTCCGCACTGCCCTCTTTCTAAAACAACTTGTAGTCTAAACCTTTATTTGTTCTCTTTAGAATAGGGAGGAAAAAAAAGCTCAGCAGAAATTTCAAATTTATTTTAGCAATTCTGCTGTATTCCACTTTAACCTCACCCACTCAATACCCACCAGGCTGTTCTCAAGTTCTTGCCTTTCCATCTGCTAGTCCTTCACAGAGAAGGATTTGGGGAAGAAGGCATCCCAGAAAGATTAAATCTGCATACTGCAGAAAAGAGGAAACTTGTTTTTAAAGAGCATGACAAGGCGATGCAACTTGTTACTAAAGCTGCCACCATTCTGGTCATGCAGGATCTTTGCAAAAAGATAGTGTGCTACTGACCATCAGGAGCTTAAAAAAAACCAGGCTAAAACTCCATCCCATTATGACCTTCTTGTATTTATCTCCACTGAAAATTACAGTCACCTCTCCTCCCACCTCCCAGAAGACTTGCAGAACTTGGTAATACAGTAACCCACAAAATGTCAAAACAATAATTTACCCAGTATGAGATAGGAAAAGACCACAGTGAGGGAGCAACAAGAATTACAGTACATGCTGGTAGTAACTGTGTGCAGGGGGATTTATCTCTGATTGCCTGAAAAGTGGAGAGAGCACACCGGTAAATTTTGAGCTTGGGATGCTACAGGCTGTAACATCACTGCTTGCATTAGCTCAGCACCCTAAAGCCCAGCTTACAAATCAAGGGCCCTGCCACAGGAACTGCTGTGTTACTTGGAGCTGGTGAAAGCAAGCAAAGCAATATTCAGACTCCCATCTCTGCCAGCACAAGATATAAGATTCACAGGCCCTGTGGGAGGAAGATATAAATAATAAATGAGCTAAATAATGAAGACTAGCTGTACCTAATTATAGTTCTAGCTGCCCTTTGGAATAAAGAAGCTTCAAAGCTGCTGCAAAAAGAGGCTGATCCCTTTTCTGAATGGTGTTTGAACTTCATAGATCATTAACATGAAAAAGTGAGGAGATGCCAATGGAAGTCACACCAGCCTTTCATAGCCTTGTTGAAGAGAAAAGCATTAAAACAGTTTATTTACACATCAAAACATTCTTCAGCTTAAATTAATATTTAGCCTGAATACAGAAGCAATGTAAGAATTAAAATTAAATTGTGCAGATTATTTGGAAGACATTCTTCCTTATAGTTTTTGCTACCTGACTTGGGAGACTAATTTAGGAAAGTACCTCTTTAGGCTCTGTACCTAGGGAGTGCGAGCATCAGTTAACTACAGAAGGAGTGCAAGCTCCTAGCCTGGGCATTTAGGTATCTAATGCTAAGTATGTGGATGCATTTACCTCCTCATCCCTCTCTATTCATTGAGAAGAACTTGTTCCTTATGCCCTTCCGATGCTGCAAATCAGGGATTATGAATGCCTGATCTCTGGGAACTGAATTTCTCTCAGACTAGGGGAAAAATATGGTCCATGGAATAGGATGCCTTGCAATATAAGTTGGTGGACTTGTGTTCTTTTCCAGCTCTTGGTGACCTTGCAGTTCAGTATACATTTGCCTCATATTTTTCTATCTGTAAAATAAATATAATAATTCTTAATCACATTCTAAAACAGGTATTCATCTTTGGATAATAAAGTCTTAATTATATACCAACTATTGTTGTTTCATTACCAGCACAAACATCTATTGATCTGGGCACGTTTAAGTACTCATTACATATTTCCAAATAATGTGAATAGTAGAAATAAAGGGCAGCTTAAATTAAGATTCTTTCTAAACTTTAAGTGCATTTGCACTTTCATACATAATATGAAATGTACTTCCACATAAAAATGAAATTCAAACTGTTACAGCACATTGAAACAACTGTTTTTGTACAAAGTGCAAATCTAATCAAGGCAATTATAAAAATTAGGCAAATAGTAAACACCATTAGGATGTTTTTCATCATCCCTTATTCTATCAGCGAAAGAATGTTTCATATTATGGTATAGGCTTGCTCATTAGACCTCAGTAACACTACAGCAAAATCTAGGAACATAAGCAAAGTGTAGGCATGTTGAATAAAGATCGGTATGTGTAAGAGGTACATGGTAAAGAAAAAACATATCATGTGTTACTAGTCTGTAGTATACAGAACAGACTATCTCACAAAGGAATGCCAGCAAGTCATCTTTGAATTTAAGCACAGATTATTTTTTTTAATTTAAATATATATCACACCGTGTTGTATAACAAAATAATTTGACTAAACCATGCATCAGTGTTTTAGTGAGTTGATATCTCAACTAATCCAAAACATTCTCTTACTTACTCTCTTATATATTATGTGATCTATATACAATACATATAATCACTTTACTGTACAAAGGATACCAAGGTTATAAGCATTTTATCTGCATTAAATACACAATATGGCTTGAGCCCATGTTCATTGTCATTTTCCACCATCTGCTGGTACCTGCTGCCATTTGCTTCAAGCAAACTGCAGAACACAAATGCAAATTTTTCACCTCTAGTACTCAAGCCATGGAAGAAAAGTGATCATCAACAAAAGAACTGAAATATATTCATTCTATAAAATGGACTGTGAAAGCTCCTATCTCACAAATCATCGGGCCTGGTCCTCAGATGAGGAGCATCAGTTTGGTTCTCTCTCTTTCAGTGGAGCTACACCAGTTTCTACCACCACAGAGGATATGGCCAGTTATGTGTAGCAGTGTCGTGATCCTTCTTTATAAATGGCTTTTCAGATACTCTAGCACCTACTACACCTTTCAGTTTTCTGTGCTATAGTAAGGATTATTATCATTCCAGACAGCCTCCCCTACAGCAATATTCCCTGGTGTTCATTTCCAGTTTGGTTCTTAACTGTTATTCAGTGCTGTGGATAAGTAATTGTGGGTTATTGGTTTTTTTTCCATGTTCCATGTGCCTTCTCATTTTCTTTTCAGTCACTGTCTTTCTGCAGTTATTTCTCTGAAGAAAAATGTTCTGCAGAAGTGGTTCCATGTACAACATCTACACTACCCATACAGTCATCTTTTGTAGAGGAAGTTCTTTCTGTGATGGCAGTAAATATCCATTCTAATATTTACAGTTCTCGTGTGAGTGTGTTAAACAAGCAGGCACTTCATTGCCTGCTTTGTCTCTGCTTCGCCTACAGAAACGGGTCTCAGATCATACTTTACACTAATTCTGCTCTTAGCACATATCATTTTTTTTAATAGTTAAATCTAATCTATCACAAGCATAACAACACTTTTTCATCTGAAACACTCCTGGGTATACAAGCCAGTTTTTTGTACGGTGTTGCAATGTAAAGATTACAACTGAGAATATTTTGTTTTCCAATGTTTATGTCTTAATATGATCCCTTGTGTTTGTCCCATGTTTTCACACTTCCTAAAATAGGTGACTGCACTATTTAAATTCAAATATACTTATGTATAACACTGAGGTTTGAGAAAGAGCTTTACAGCCTTTTATTTTTCTCTTTTACATCACTGACAGCAGAGCTGATTGAAGGTGTTTTAATGGGATAAGAAGCCTATGATACCATTTAGTAGTATTTATGTTCTCTCCAAATGACCTGTTTTCAAAAGAATATCTTCAAACGGCTTGCCAGCATTCACAGTCTCTACACTGCAAATTTTACTATTTACTATTTTATTACTTTATGTTAGAGCATGTATTTGTGGATGCCCCAGCCCTGGAAGTGTTTAAAGCCAGGTTGGATGGGGCTCTGAGCAACCTGGTCTAGTGAAAGGTGTCCCTGCTCATTGCAGGGGGGTTGGAACTGGATGATCTTTAAGGTCCCTTCCAACCCAGACCATATGACTCTACGATCATAAAATAACTAAAATTGAATGTTTTCAAGTGTGACTAGTTAGCATTACTTGTAGTGCTATGGCTGGAGTTACTACTTTTCAATGTCAGAAAACATACAGTGAATGTCTGTACATGAATAATGGATTGAAGACTAATGAAAGCTTTGTTTATTTTTGTATTTCAAGATGAAGAGTAATGTAACAGTCATTAAATATCCCTAGTATTATTTCCATTTAAATCAAAAGCCTGAAAGCAATTATTTGGCACAGTGCATACTAATAAAGAAATCCAACAATACAGGAAATAATTACTTGATTGCAAGAATAATTGCCTAGACTACATTTGCAGAAAATAATAGATTTATCTCTCTCTCTCTTTCTAGTCCACGGAATTAGAGCTTGTAAGGTTCCTGGGACAGGGTGTAAGGTTACAGAAATAGGTGGTCTGGTCATTTCTCACCTGTCCTTGCACACCTGCCCCACTGGAGACATTGGTACCAGTATATAATCTGCTGCATTTTCAAATCCTTGTCAAAAGAGTAAACACAGGGAGCCTTGTTCTCCTTAATGCAGCTTCCCTTATCGATGGGTCACACTGGAAAAGGAATTGTCTGAAATCATTTGGGTGCAGGACTTTGGCACTTCAGTGCATATAGTATGCAGAATGCAAAAAAATAATGGGCCACCCTTCAGATCACCGCAGATACTGAACTACCATCCAAGGCCACACTGCTTTTTTTTAGTATTGTAATCTGATTTTAAATTACAAAATAGACTGATTTTAAATTACAAAGTTATTCCAAATGGGGTTTTTTTGCTTGTCTAGTAACACATCTATGAAGTGCAACTGAAAAACACATATTGGGCTAACATATAATTAATAAATTACTGTGATTATCTATTTCATAGTATAAAAATGAATGTTTATTAATTTATCTGCGCAGGAGCAGTCTCTGAATCTAATCATACATGGCCTCTGCTATTCTTAGACTGTATGCCTAGGGCAGATTCTCATCAGGATACAAAAATTTAGCTTAGCAACGGAATCTGTAATCTGTGCTTGAACGTTGCTGCACCATTATACTTGCTCTGCTTTGGGCAGCTTGTAAAGTGTTTTAAGAACTCATCTCAAGGAAGCACACAAGTAGAGAAATTAGGTTTATAACCAGGTAAACACTTAGTCAAAACAAATCAATGAAAATAGCAGATACCGGTAGCAGCACTTACATTTACGAATGCTGATAGTGTCTCTCAGCATTGAGGAAATGAAGAATAAGGAACAGGAAGACAACCACTGACTACAGTGAACTCAAATGTAGAGGGCAGTAATCTAACCAGAGCTAGTACCACATCCTGCCTGACCTGTGCAAATGAAAAGTATTCTGTTAAAAGGACATTAATCACAGTAACAACTGCCAAATAATACATGCACATATATACACACACCTGTATGTATATATGCAACTATCTGAAAGAGTAATAAGTATCCTAAAACGTTCTTATATGTGCACTGCTTATTGTTTTGGGCTTTGTCTAGAGCTATCTGTTGTGATGCACCATGGCACTTGTCTCACCATATGCACGGGTTTCTTTACAGGAGCCTTCCAGGTGTAACTACATAGGCATGGGCACTGTGGCTCTGTCCAACCTGGCCTTTTGTCCCAACAAGTGCCCTGATAGAACATTTTATCAGTACAAATCCGTCGTGTAACGATGAAATCTTTTAAATAAAATTCCGTTTACGCTAGTTTAGTTAATCCTGCCTTCTTGAATGTTTATACAAAGGAAAAAAAAGGGTCTTTTGAAACAAGTAAGCAGATGAAAAAACGAGTTAACATTGTGGGTGAAGGAAAATGTTGTAAGGAAAGATGAAGTTTTGTTCTACCATGTACTCATAGTGTCAGCTAGCAAATCGTCACAGTTTTTGTAGAAGTAAAATAAACATGGATAGATTTTCACTGTACACTGCATGAAATTAATAAGGCTGCACCCCTGAGAGCCAGGGTAGATGAGAGGATGGGGAGTGCAGGGGAGATTCCTCCTCGGAGAGAAGCAGAATACGGTAAGAGATGTTGGAACATCAGGTGATGATTTGCCAATCTGCAATGCTGAGTACTCATCGATATAAAATACTTCCTCCTTAGCTGTTATTTGAAAAATGTGAATTTATTTCGCAGTGAAAAGGGTACATTTGCACTCATCATAAAACCTGAACAGTAAGGGGTCTGAACAAGGATGGACCTGCAAATGATGTTCCTAACATATTGCATCCAAGGAAGAGCCTGTTACTTACATTTGCTCCAGTTCCAGCATTACTTGAATTACACACATGAGAATCCCACTGTGCTGGAAAAGACCTCTGATCATGGAGTCCAACCTGTGACCAAACACCACTCTGTCAACTAGACCATGGCACTAAGTGCCACATCCAGTCTTTCCTTAAACACCTCCAGGGACAGTGACTCCATCAGCCCCCCGGACAGCTTGTTGCAATGCCTAATCGCCCTTTCTGTGAAGAAATTCCTCCTAATGTACAACCTAAACCTCCCCCGTCACAGTTTGAGGCTCTGTTCTCTCATCCTGTTGCTTGCTGCCTGGTAAAAGAGACCGAGCCCCACCTGCCTACAACCTTTCAGGAAGTTGTAGAGAGCAGTAAGGTCACCCCTGAGCCATTCTCTGAATGTTTCTCTGAGGCCAAAACCACAATCAAATGTTTATTCCCGTTTTGCCTGATCGAAGGAGGACAAAACACAGGTGCCAGCAGTTCAACCATTAAACGTCCTGTTACACCCCAATCAACAACCGGGTATAAACAGGCGGAAAAGGCAGGCCGGGAACCCCGCGGGCAGCAGAGGGAAAGGACATTCGGGACGGGCCATTCGGCAAGGGACATTCGGCAAGGGACATTCGGGACAGCCTCTCCGCCCGGAGCGGGCAGGCGCCGTGCCGCGGCGCGCCGGCGCATGCGCGGTGCGGGTCTCCTTGGCGCTGCAGGAGGGCGAGCTGCAGGCCTGCAAGGAGAGAGATCGGGACAAGGAGAAGGAGCGGGGGTCGCCGCCACCGCCGCCGCCATGTTCCTGTGCGCTCCCCTGCGCGCCGCGGCCGCACGCTCGGTAAAGGGGGCCCTGCCCGCAGAGGTGGGGGAGGCCGAGGGAGAGGAGGGAGGGAGGCCGGCCAGCCGCGGCGAGGGGTTGGGAGTGGGGGCTTGGCGGGGTAAGTCGGTGCCTGAAATCCAAGCCGAAGTACCACGGACTGTTCTGAAAGAGCAGCCTGATCAGCTCAGTCTTCTTAGCAGCGGATCGTGTCGTTTTACCTGCAGCGTAGTTTCACAGGATGGCTGCGGTCTTTCCCTGTCATGTGACCTCTTCCATTCCTGGAAGAGCTCAAGGCCCTGTTGGATGGGGCTCTGATCAACCTGGTCTAGTGAGAGGTGTCCCTGCCCACGGCAGAGGGGTTGGAACTGGATCATCATTAAGATCCCTTCCAGCCCAAACCATTCCGTGATTCTGAGGTTCTGCTTTAACACATCTCAACATTGCTCTAGAATTCAGTATCAATATAATTTAATATAAAATTAAATTTGTTATAGAATGATTACTTACAACAAGATACTATTATCGAATTACCTTAGAAATACCAGCCAGAATCTAGAAACTTTGATGACAGTGAGTACAGAGAATATCTGAACAGAACTTGTGTATGAGTCTATGTTCTGCTGACATTTCAGGTTTGTTTGCATTTGTCCTCTTATGCCTGATTCCAGTGCTCGGTTCAATAAAGGCTGAAGAAGCATGTAAATGGTTACTGGAGAAGAACCTCAGTAGTAATGATGGTTTTTGCAAATTTTAAAGTGATATAAAGTAACAAATTGGAAAATTCTTCATGAAATGTTTGATGAGAAGTTTTCTTCAAGGCACTTAAAATAAACAGTGGTGAAGTTAAATCCTTTAATTTCTACATTGTTTCAATTGGCCAAGGGGGGAGTCAAGAGACTTGCTCTCCTAATAATACAGGAGAGCCCTTAATAGTCTCTTCTAGACTCAGTTTAAATTATTAGTGATGGAAGTGGAATTAATGGTTTACAGTTAGAGTAGAAATCAGACTGGTTCTGAAAGCAGTGTGTGAATTATTAACTATTAACACTGTGTTTTGTTTGTAGGTAAGACAGGTCCGATACCTGCACAGAACAGCAGCACAAAATGCCACTGGAGCCTTATTTGTGGTAAGTGATCTGCCTTGCTGTAAGGGAGATGTGTCAGGGGAGTTTGGTATGTGCTTTTTCTAATCTCCCTAAAAGCTTCTGATTGTCACAACTTTGCCTTAGAAACCTCCTGGCATTTACAAAAAAGTGTTTTATTCAGTAGAACTTTTTATTAGAGTTGTAATGGAGTATTATCAAAGGGCTTTATTTTAGGTTTTGGCCTTTTTGGCCTTTCCCTATATAGTGAAAACTCTCAGTGTATGATTGCAGATGAGAGTTTGCTTAGACTTTATTTCATTATAAACCTGTTCTTATTTCCTTTATTTATTGGAGTTAATTGAGTTTGTAATTGAAGCTCATTAAACTTTTTGCAGGTGCAGTTTCTTGATTTCTGAAAATTGCTGCAGAATCACACTTAGGCTCAGGTCTTAGCCCTATTTACAGGAGTTGAAAAGTGCTTGTTCATGTTATATATGATATAGTGTGTTGCACAATGACTCATAATTGAGGTCATTGGGCATTATCAAGATATGTATAAATAGTAATAGTGATTACAAAAAATAAAAAGTCCTCAAATTTAAGTGCGTAAAGCAGCTGTGTTGTCTGTCTACCTCTGAAAAGAGCCTGAAGCATCTCAAGAGAGGTGTATTCTGTCCCATTCTATTCCATTCACAGCTTTAGCTGGTCTGCAGTTTAACAACTGAATAATTTGGCATTTTCCCAACACTTGATAGAAATCAACCCTTTACTAGAGAGTTGACCACTGTTGAAAACAGGTGCTCAAGCATTTTTGGACAGATTTGTTGTTGTTGCCCTTGCCTTTCTGCAGCTGTCTCTACAGCTTTAATCATAAAATGAAATTAATGGCATTACAGTATGCGTTTTGTATACTTTTCCAGAAATCTGAGCAGGCATTGATGATTAATGGAGCGAGAGCTAGCATTCCAGGAATAGAGGAAACATTGTAGGCTGGCAGTTTAGGAAACTTCAAGTGTAGTTGGAGATGGGTGAAGACAGGCAAAAAGTGTCTTTGGGCACCCTAATGGATGTTGATGCCTGACATATGAAGCTGTATAGCTTTGTAAATTCTCCAGGAATTTTTCAAGATTTATGTAACTGTTTAAATTATTTGCTGCAGGGAGGAGCCTGGAAACAGAGAAAGAGAAGTAGAAAAGCTGAGTGTTTTGCAGCTGTTTATTTAATAGCACTATTGATGAATATTATTCTGCAATGGAATTTTTGCTAGAGGACCACAGGAAATACTTTCTGTGGCCCATTTTTGTTGGTTTGTTTGGGGTGGGGTTTTTTTGGTTGTTGGTTTTTAATAGGGTAATATTTGTTCTTCAGTGAAGTAAAAGGCAGTGAGAAGACAGTTGGATGCCATTGTGTGTGCGTAATTGTTTGCCCTAAGTAAATGTCAGGTGTTATTTAAAACAGCAAATTTCAAGGGGAACTTGTCCTGCTGATTTAAGCTGAAGGCATTATTTTAATCAATACCAAGTGATTATATACAGTTAAAAAATGGGACTTCCCCCCACATTTCTCTAGAGGAGAAAAAAAATTCAGAGAAGTCTTATTTTTCTGGAATAATATAAGCCAATGAAGTGTCAGAAGTTGTTAAAAACTGCTTGTAGGTGAATAGTGGGCTTACCTGGGAGTAAGTCTAACCTGTTTGGTGGTCTTCTTTGTATGTCAGTTTATACACCTATGTCTTGGTTTTGTTGTGCAAAGCATATCGGTGCTTCTTGTTGCACTTTCCACATATAAAATCTATATGCGAGGAGGGGAGATGCATGCAGCGTATTTGTTTTATAACAGCAGAGGACAGGCTGGCAGGGGACCTCGTTGTGTTACATGTAGTATTAAAAGGCATTTCTGTTTTCTAAGCCTATGCATCCCTTTGCAGACATGTTGCATGTTAGCAGAAACACACAGAAATAAGAGAACTTTTACTGAAATGCCTTTTTGTTCTGAAACATCCAAGAAGAGCTTTCCTCTCAACCATTAAACTCAATCAGGTGCCATCACAGGCAGCTAGATTGTACTTCCAGTGAGAGTATATCAAGTTTAAAACTAGGTAGATTGTTTGCCAGTTGTAATGTAAAAGTGATGCTCCAAATCTGTCATTTCTGACTAGGGAAGGCCCAATTCCAGAGAGACATTTATTAGAATTACCTTTCTCCGTTGAAAGATAATTTATTGTAATTTATTATAATTTCTTTGTTGAAACATGCACTCTTTTTGACTTTTACCTGTCTTTAGCCTCCTTAGCAGCTAAAACTTAGCTGTTCTGTTTTGTGGTTTTCAACACATGGACTGAATATCCATAACACATCAATTGCCCTGATGTGGTCTTTGTCATAGGGGCTTCAGCACAGGAGGTTAAAGAACTGTTCTATCATTGTTTTAGTTACTTGTGACAATGGTCAGTGAAATACTTGGGTTTGAGAGCACTTAGGTTTATATCTTGAGTTCTGCTGGAATACTGAATGTAGGATACTTTCCCTTTAGAGAAGTAATACATTTCTTTTCAGTGCTCTTTTGATATGGATTCTTAACAGGTTGCTGCCCTAAACATTTTCTCCCCTGCAGAACACAAAATTGTCTCAGTTTGGTTTCCCATGCTTTGGACTGGTGTTTTACCACAGGGGATGGATCAAGTTTCAGGCCAATTTTTTTGCTATATTCTAATTATTCTATTTTAATTTTTCAGTGCTCTTTAATAATTTTCTGTTAAGAAAGACAGCTGATTAGATCACTGAAAAAAAAAAATGGCCCAGGTTGGTGTAGCAAAAAGAATGTGAAATGACCATTCAGCAGCCTTAGTGCCTACCATGGGAACATATTGGCATCCATGGATTGGGTTGGCCTTTGCAGTGCAGGTGTTCATACTTAAGTAGGTTAGGCTGAATGCTGCACCACAGATGTGATACAGTCAAGATATGAACAGAATGAAAACATTGTGTAAGACTTTGGGAAATTGGGGAGTATGAGACAAGACTCAAAAAAATGCATGAATAGTGCTTGACCTTTCTTTTCAACAAATTACTGTAGTTGGTAAAGACATAATGGTACTCAGTTTGTGTGTGGAGGAAGCCTTAGTATATGAGTTTCTTTTCATAACCATCTCTTAGATGAGGAAAGAATGAGACCTGGGATTCTTTGAGAAGACTGGGGGGGGGGAGGTGGATCTTAGCAATGTCTATATATACCTGAAGGGAGGGTGCAAAGAGGATGGAGCCGGGCTCTTTTCAGTGGTGTCCAGTGACAGGACCAGAGGCAATGGCCTCAGAGAACATCAAGAAATGCTTTTCAGTCTGAGGGTGATGAAATACTGGCATGGGTCGCCCAGAGAGGTTGTGGAGTCTCTCTATTCTTGGATATATTCAGAAGAAGCCACCCGGACAGTCCTGGGCAAGCAGCTCTGTGTGTTCCTGCTTGAGCAGGGGGGTTTGGCCTAGATGACTTCCACAGGTCCCTTCCAACTTCAACCACTCTGTGATTTAACATAGTATTCTTTCCCATACTGTGTCCTCATTTCTGATCTTGTTCTCCAGAATCTGTACTGTAAAAAAAGGTGGAGATGCACCTCTGTCTTGTAGGAGCAAATAAGCGCATGCAAGTCTCAGATAAATGGTGCATTGTCAGACAAGTGTAAGACTAGGGAAGATATAATATATTTCTAAATGCTCAGGAGGCCCAGAACTGTGTAAGCTCTCGATCAAAACTATTGAACTCTCCATGGCACAGAATTACATCAAGCCCTTTCAGGAAAATTGAAAACATAAAAGGTGGCATGATCTTATTTAGTGCTTACCCCTGCTGTAGCCTTTACAATACATCGTGGAACCTCGCTCATACAGCGAGGTTCAGATACAGATACAGATACAGCTGTATCTGTAGCTTCCAATATAAAAGTCTTTATTATTCTTCTACACATGTAGGGCATTTAAGGATACCAGTTTAGAGATGATACACTGAAAAGAACAGCTGCTCTAGACAAAGAGAGAGATTTTAATAAATCAAATATACTTATTTGCAAAAGAAATTGAGATGAAGTACAACTGTAACTATCAAATAGCTATGGAAGGCAAAATAATATCAGTCTGAAATAAAATAGGCATGCAGATTTGAGAAGAAAAGGCTAAGTTATGGAAATACTTATCATGAATCATGGATTTGACCGGTGCAGCTAAGACATATAAAGGTCTGTAAGGGAAAAAAATAAAAGTTGCACAGTAATTCCAATCATTTTTTCCTCCATCAACCTTTTTTTGAGAACTTTGATTAAAATTGGTAGAAGACCCTCACCAACACTACATACAAGTCGTCAAATTGTTTATCTGGAAGCGTCAATCTGAAATAGTAGCAATTGTGTTCCTAAAAGCTGTTTTATCTTGTAAACTACACAATAAGCAATAAATACATACCCTTTGAATACACTAATATTTTATTAGGTATCAGCTATCTTTCTGTAATTCCTTTTATTAGGGGAAAGTCATCCTTGGTGGAGCAGTATTTATCAGCTGTAGTTTCTGTATTTGACTTGAAACTGTGGTGAGCCTACATGCTTTCAAATTGATGGTGGCAGTAGAACTGTCTACTTTGGGATATAGACAGGATAAACAAAAGTAATCTCTGGCTAGACCAGCAGATATAATTGAAGTATTTGCCCTTTCAATATTTCCATCTTAAAGTTTGTAAATCCAAGGATAGCAATGGACATACATGTTCTAAGATCTCCACTGATGATGGTCTTTCAATATGTGAGTATCATGTAATGTTAAGATTTTTCATTCAGTCCTTTGCTGCTCAATAAGAAGAGTACAGTGTGGCAACTGCAAAATCATCTTCAGTTACTGGAGGACATGATCAAAGTGAAAGTCAGCAGAGGGGGCTTCTTTCTTCTAAATATACTTTCAGAGGTTTTATTATTAGCTGGTTGTGGATAACTTTTAACATGAAGCCTCAAATATAGCTTGCATTTTCCCCCTAACTTCCCACTTAACAAGAAAATTTCTCAGTTTCAAAATTGTGTAAAGTTTGGAATTAAATTTAACTACAGGTTAAAGGAAACCATAACAAGCTGCTTAGAGACATATGAAAATTTTGTGCAGAAAGGTTTTCTGGTGAATAAGGATTTTCATCAGAACTAAGGTTTTATTACAGGAAAATATCACTTTCTTCAAGACTTCCGAATTTGTATTTTCTGAAAATAGAAGAACTAATTTCAATTTAATGTTTCCCTAGAAGACTACCTTAAAAATAATATGATAGAATACCTTATTTTGGAAATACTAATTCAAAATTCTGCTTTTTCTATTTTGATTCAGAATAATATATAACATTAAAGTTTCAAAATCATTACAAACCAAAAGAATGTTTAAGTGGATTAATAATGTGTGTTCAAATGTGCAAATGTTTTAGTTATATAGCAAGCTTCTTGGTAAATTTTGAAGTTTGTAAAATTAATTTTTCATGGTAAAAGGAGAAATGGGCTTTTTTTTTTTTAGTTTCTTGTTTGTTAAGGTATTAACCAGAGGACTCTTAAGTTTGAACATAATTGCTGAATTGTATTATCAGTGTTAAAGTGTATTTTAATAACAACACCATATTTCTCAATAAATAATTTTTAATAGGAAATAACATGAATAAGTAATGATTTTTGAGTCATGACTTTATCAATATTTTTATAACTTTTCAAAATACATTTAATCATTTGAGTAGTATGAAATTTTTATCTGGAATATATCATTTTTACTTAAGCAACTCAACTGTAACTGTTTAATGAGATGTTTTACAACAGTAAATATGTCCTGAATAATTTCCTGAGAACCTATTTTTATATGCTTTTCTTTCTTTTTTTTTTTTCCCCTGAAGCACAGAGATAGTCCTGAAAATAATCCAGACACTCCATTTGAGTTCACACCTGAAAACCAAAAGGTATGCAGACAAAAAAAGGTTAAATATACAGACTTTGTCTTTTGATCAATACTGATTTGTTTTCCTTCTTTCCCTTTAAAAAGCGAATAGAAGCGATCATAAAAAACTACCCAGAGGGACACAAGTCTGCAGCTGTCATGGCAGTACTGGATTTGGCCCAAAGACAGCATGGATGGTTGCCCATATCAGCTATGAACAAGGTATTTAGTAGTTAATTATGTTTGAAGCATCATCTTACTGTTTTCTTTAAATATCTTACTAGAATATTAACTTTTATTTATCGAAGCATACTAACGTGGGAATTGACATGTGGCACAGAACTGTGAGAATTCCCTACAAGACTACATTTTTAAAAATAAAAGGGAAAACTATGCAGAAAACTCAGGGCTCTGTTGTTTACATAATATTAGCCCATTGCGAGAAACTACAGACAAAAATTACATGAGCCCTAGTCAGGTAGGCTCTTTTCCCAGAACCTTCCTGGAAGTAGGAACAGAAGCTTCAAAGATTTTGTTCTTTGAATTTGGGGAAAGAAAACAAAGACAACGGTGGTGGGGTTTTTCTCCTCCCGGATTAGTGGCACTGCACACATTGCCTGGATTGTACTTAATCTCTAGGTCTGTAAAGAGACCTAAATCTCTGGGTCTCTACAGAGCAGCATTAGTGTACTAGATGTAAGGAGTATTGTGTAAATGCCTCATAGCAAGTGCCTGGAAGACTTATCACATTATTTATTAAAATTGTTTCAAAATAAGCAGGGGAGCAACTACACTGCTCCAAAGTGAGAGGTTGCGTGACAGTAACAAAATACCAAGAAAAAAAAATCTTTTATATTCATACAAATAAATCCATTGTATTTTATGTTACAATCTGGCATATCATCAGTTTTAAAGTGAAAACATTTCAAGTCAGTCAAGATACGCTAAGTGAGGATTGTTACAGAAATTACTGAAGGAGTTAAATGCGCATTTAAAGAAGAGAAACTCATGTTTCTACAGCGTAACATAAAAGCCTCAAATCTCCATTAATGCTGTCAAAGTATTTTTGTTTATTTAAGTTCCAGATTGATTTTACATTTAGAAGGATCTTAAGCCTTTTAAGTGAACAGATTTTTTTTCCATGATTTGTTGTTTGCATGCTATAGAAACTGGAACATAAAACAGTTAGACTATTGAAACTAGAGCCAGTTCTCAACTTGAGCAGTTTGCCAGAGTTCCAGGTTAATGAGGTCAGGGATACTTGCAGAACTTGCTGTGTGGAGATCGTGCTTCACTCCCTATTTATTAGCTGTGACACCAGTCTGCAGATGTAGCCATGGTGTGTCCCAGAACCTGAGGGAGACGTGCTCTGTAAGATTAGGTGAGCATGGTACCAGCCTATAAGTATTCCCTTACCAAAAGGTTAATGTGGGCAGACTGGTACAAGTTTGTTCATTCACACAGCAGAAGTGCAGTGTGAGCTGGAGCTGGCATTGAAAGCTGAAACCCAGCTGACTCCTCGCATCTGCCTGTGTGACACTAGGTGCTGGAGGGGAGTTGACTCCAGCTCCTTGCTTTTCTAATCTGTGGCTTAGTGGAGTTTGTGCTCAAGCACGGTGATACAAGTCAGAGTAACTCAGGTGTCTGGTCTTGGCACTTGGAATACATTTGTGCTTTGATACCCACCCCCTCACTCTTATTTATCCATTACTGCAAACAGAGGACAGGTGACTGTATCGAAATGGTTTTATAAATGCCTTTACTGCTGCCCTGTCAGAGTTCAATATTGCATCTGTTTTCCCTGTGTTACAGGTTGCTGAAGTTTTGGAAATGCCTCCCATGAGAGTGTATGAAGTAGCAACCTTCTATACCATGTACAATCGCAAACCTGTTGGGAAATACCATATTCAGGTCTGCACTACCACACCGTGCATGCTGCGGGACTCTGACAGTATTTTAGAAGCCATTAAGAAGAAACTCGGTATGACACAAATTTGTAATACACTTGTATTTTTTTACCTTTGGTTAATGATACTGAAGTAAAACTCTTCACATGGGAAAGAAAAACTGGCCATGTTTGACTTAGTAATGTTCACATGGGCCCACCTCTCTAGCCTGTCAGGCTCCCTCTGGATGACAAACATGATATTAACATAACTTAGGAATTCTCCATGGAAAAAGTCAATTGTGAATGGTGCATCATGTGGGATGTAAGGAGTACTCCTTGGTTTTGTGTGTGGGTTGGGTTTTTTCCTCCTTTTTGCATGGTTATGGGGAGAAAGAGAGGGTAAGATCAGCAACTTAACAACTCTTCTCTTCTATGAAGTCAAAAGGTGTGGTTATGTTTCCCAAGAACCAGTGGTAAGAGCTGCAGAACAGCTGCTGATTATCTTGCATTTCATATACTGCATTGTCTGAAAAAGGCATATTTAGATGGAATTTGTCTTAATTTGTTACTGCAAAGATAGCTTAATTTCAACTGAAACTCTTAAAACAGTAAGGATGATTCTGTAGCTTTTACAGAGACAGAGGCCTTACCTAGACTTTTATTATTTATTCCCCTCTTCCTTCTAAGAACTGGTGGAAAACTGCTTTTCAGCATTCAGGGTTCCATGAGTATTTTGTAGAGATCAGACTCTGTTACTTTGACTAACTTGCCTTTGGGGAAAGTCTGCATCTGTAGCAGTGGAATAATGTCATGGAAGCTAGGTATGTGTACAGTGTTGTTCAGTAAATAATCCTTTGTGTATAAACTTAGAAGTTGTTTATGAACTTGCAGCTAGCGATGTTAATGCTTGGATTGTGTTAATTTGGGAATTTAATACTCAACACTGTATATTAACATTTCCTACCAGCACATGAAAGCTCTGTTGTTTCCCTACTTTGTATTACTAAAAATGTTCCTGAGAAGATCTGTTTCTTAGAATTGTCATTTCATGGTTATTTCTCAATGAATTACACCTGTAAATGAGGTTTCAAAAATGTATCTGAAAACTCACTTCATATTTTATTAGCATCTTCTGTTCAAGGGAAACATTTCGACTCATTTAAGAGGGTTTAACTGTGCAAATGCTTGTCAGGCCAAAATAGAAGTAATGCAATGTCTGTGGAGTACTTAGATTCATGCTTTATTCCTCTTGCACAATAACCACCGTTGAGCCTAATATTGTTTATTGGTTTAGGTATAAAAGTTGGGGAAACAACACCTGATAAACTCTTCACGCTGATAGAAGTGGAGTGTTTAGGTGCGTGTGTAAATGCACCAATGGTACAAATAAACGACAATTACTATGTAAGTACTAAATTCCTTTTTAAAAGATTAAATTTCCTTTCTGGTTACCTGTATTTTCAGTTTTTCCAGGTTCTGAAGTTTTAGTCAGTTTTCAAATTTCTACTGGCAGGGACAGCTTATAATGTAGAGCATCTTTTAGTTTCTTGCCCTCTTCCTAGAACACTTCATCTGTATGGATTGTATCATTGTATTTTGTATTGCATAAGAGGAATGACACATTTTTGTGATAGTGGTCTGTCTATAAATCTGGAATTTTTAAATAGGTAGGTATTGGATAAGCTTCTAGAAGCACTTGAAAGCAGTCTGTTGGAAAGCATGGATTAGTTTAAGAAGTGTTCTCTTGAACTGTACTCACAATTTTTTGGGTCACAGCTGGCAGCATTCTGCACTTATGTGCAGTGCCATGTGTATAGTGGGTAGGCAGAGATCCAGCTCACTAATACAAGAAGGAAGCTGAAAATGCACATCCTTGTTGTACAAGGCCAGCATCACCATTGTTAGTTTTAACATAATTTCTGCAACTATACAGAAACCAAAAGTTTTAACATTAAAATGACAGTAGGCTTTTTAATCTTCCTAATTCTTTAAACAAGTATGTGTGCTAATGAATAGGATCAAAATTACCTATTCTCTTAGGTCATACCTAAGAGAATCACTAATCTGATGAATTTTGAGTTGTGCAATTAGCACAATTGCTGACTCTTCCAGGTTTTTAAGATTTAGGGCTTTTTTTTTTTTTTTTTTTTTACAGGAAGATTTGACACCCAAAGATATTGAAGACATAATTGATGAGCTAAAGGCTGGCAAAGTTCCCAAGCCAGGCCCAAGGTATGCTATATTTGTATAATACTACCTTCTTGAATGCTGATCCTTCTCAGATACTGAGTTACTGTTCCAGTGATTTGAGTTCACCACCTACAGCTAAAAAGCATTAATTTACTGAACAGAACTGCATGCATTCAAAGTCAAAATTAACTGGGAAGAATTGAGAATTTACATGTTCTTGATGACTGACCAGAAGAGCATGAAATGTGAAAATATCAATTCTGATTTGTCTTAGTACTTCTTAGGTGACTGTTGGATATGTTGTCTAGATCATTTAAACCAACAGATGTGTGTTGGTTGGTTCATTGTATTGTTTTTTTCAATTTCTGAGAAAACACAAAAGATTGGAGGTTTGCAAAAGGGTTATTATTGCTGAACTTATCTTTTTTTTTTCCACTGTTCTTTTTTAGCCCAACTACATGTTTGTGTCAATGGACAAATTAATTTGTCTTAGGTGTTACCTATTCCTATTGTTTCTAGAAAGATTTTTCTTTTTTTTTATACAAGAACAATAATCCTAAATCAGTTAGTTTCAAAAAACACAGGGAAGCATCTGTAACAAAAATAGGACTGGTAAAATTGGATGCTGCCTGGCCAACCTATAAATAAATATAAAACTAGTGGTCCTATCTTACATTTCAGTTATGGAACTATTTGAATTTGAAACCCTTTTAAGAGTAGCATCACAGTTCTTTTGAAGGATGAATGTAAAGAACAAAAAAAATAAGTGGCTTCAGCCTTAAATCAGATTTGTAACTGTCTTCTACCCAGTGACCAACAGAAGCTGACATTGTAACAATACCAGCAATGAGTAAAACTGCTTTCATTTTTCAGGAGTGGACGTTTTTCTTGTGAGCCAGCTGGTGGCCTTACTTCTCTGACTGAACCACCCAAAGGACCAGGCTTTGGAGTTCGAGCTGACCTCTGAGCATTTTTGTAATATAAGATGAACTGTCTGAAAATAATAAAGTATCTGTAATCTAAGTAAATTATGTGCACTGTTTGTTTTCTTACAAAAAAAAAAAAAGTAACAGCAATTAGAATATCAAATTTACCAAGGTTTTAACTCTGCAAAGCTTAATCATAATTCCAGATTATAAGAAAAGTTGTTCTGTAGACTGTAAAGTGACTCACTGAATGAGTCCACGTATGATCACTGAGAGGTCAAAGTTGCATTTTTTGATCTGTCCATGAAAATTCTTTCAACTTTTTATAAGGTTCTTGGAAGAAACAACAAAACTCACTAAATTGCAATTCTGGCAAATGCACAAGGAACCAAACTGAAAGGAGATTATCTGACAAAACTTCATCATAGTATTTTTATTTCCACTTTATAAACAAACACATACAAACAGGAAAGGTTATCTGAGCAGCATTGTGTTTTAAAAAAAATAATAATCTGGTAGGTTCAGTAAAAAGTGATTCTTCTTGATCTTAAGCACCATACAGTCACTAGAAAAAATGTGAAAATTCTTTTTATCATGTTACTGAAAAACTTCTCCAAATAGCAGGAGTACTCTACTGAAAGAATGAACAGCAACAAGAAGTAACTTCCCCGACAAGTTTATTCAGTAGAGGCAAGGTATGCAGTTGAGGGATGACAGAATATACCACAACAGTTCAACACATGGCTAAGGGTAGTAATATCTGACAATGGGGATTTGATCTGCAGTTCCTTCTTTGACCTTACTGCTCTGTGCCAGCTCTTTTTAACAATCTGCGGGAAATTGAGGCACTTCTCTTGATATAAAAAAGATATTTTGTTTCACAATAGACTGCATGTTGATGCTTAATACCTATGCTTATAAAATTCAGCAAATGTGTATACACCAGGCATACATTTCCCTATAAATTAGGAAATGTGGACACATCGGTCACCTGAGAACATTGTGTCTGCCTCTTCTAAAATCTGCAATGGAACTTACATTCTTAATGTGATAGAAAAACTGTATTATTTATGATTTTATGTTATATTTGGTTTTGATAGTCTGATTAACAGCAGTTCCCGAAACTGTGCTCCCTCTTGTGAGTTAAATTTTGGTTTTACAGATTCCCTGCATAATGAGTATCTCATGTAGTCTGTTCATGCACCACCTTTATTTCAATAGGCTCTGTGAAGTGCCTTGATATATTAAAAAGTAGTGTTACAGGTGGTAATTTTGAGAGCAAAATATACCTGTAAATCATTTGTATTATAACCTTGCTAGCTCTTCCATATTACTAAATTTATAAAACAAAATAATCCAACTGCATACAAATGGAAAAGTAAATTTAACAAATAAATACAAGTAATGAGTGAAGCAGTTTCTGAATAAGCATGCAAGAAAATTTTGTACAGAAGACAGTGCATTGGAGAAAACAGTACATGGCATGAAATATTATCTGTCATTTGAAGTTCCTGAATGCTCTTCTGAAAGGTCACTGTGTTTGTAATAGCCTCAGGCCTTGCAGCAGGCCAGGCATCTGGCACTATGTAGCACTTTGAGACATGAGACAGGGAATATTATATCTGGATGCAAAGACAGATTCAGTATCCCAGTCTAAGCTGCTTGCTCAACTATAACAACAAAGTTGTTTTCTATTTCATACAGCCTCACCTTATTTTAACCTGATGTGAAAGCAAGAAAGTATTTTTGAAGTACATGTTGGATAAAAAGGAGGATTTTGCATGCATTGTGGAGCTATCATGTACTGCAGATACTCAGTTTTGTACCTAAATCTGAAATGAATGGGATTGCCTAATCATGTTGAAGGGAAACATAGTTTTAGACCTGCCAAGTTTCAAACTTCCAAGTATACAAAACCAAAGGTCTAGAATGGCATGCTCTTCTCATTTGTAAAGCCAGACAGAACTTGTGGCCTTGTCCCACTGTTCTTCCCTATACATTATACCTGTACATGAAAATTTTGATGTCTGTCTCATCAGCAGAACATGGACCTCAACAGTTTCCCATTTGTTAGAGACTGTTACTGATATTCCATAGACAAGTTGTGAGTCATTTTGATGCAACATGTAAGAGTCTGCTAATCACTTGCCTAGAAAAGGATAATTTACATTATCCTTACTGTGTGGCAAAAATCTGATACATCACTGTTTAAATTGAGTATTGTAGGGCAGGTGTAGGACTGTGAAATAATTGAAGAAAATAACCATTACTCTTCTCTCTTCCTACCTACTTCATCAATTATATGAGGCTTTATGATTCTGGTTTCTATATCAAAAAAGTTTGGGCAATCATTGTATTGAGATAAATCATTAAAGAAAAAATTCACATCTCGCATTATTTCTTTAAATTTGAACATTTCAAACATCTCACCTAGAAATACATATTCTGCAACCCTTGTTACATATAGTTGTTTACTATATACAGAATTATTTCCACAGTGGTAACTTATGTGGGAATGTGATGAGAATGTTAACAAAGTTATAATTCTGAAAGAGTTCCAGAACAGGGCAAGAAATTATATATCCAAGTTCCCTTTTCTGTTCTTGAATAGCTGTACATAATACCTTGTGTTCATTTTTACTAACAGTAAAAAGGTGTATTCTACTAGTAGTAGAAAAATTGAGGTAAGACATATTAACAGGACATAATTTTCATTATCCTCAATAGCACAGTGTTACTAATATTAATTCTGGGCAGTGGCACTAACCTGTCAAATAATTACACACTTGAAATGCTGCAGTTTCAATCTACCAGTTAATATCCTGGATTGTAAGAGTACTGGGTGGTACATAAGCGAAAAATGAGTCAACTACAGCAACACTCAACACATTCCTGAAACTGGTAATACAGCAGCAACAGAACTGATTCTGTCTTTTTACTGGTCTTGTTTGCTCCTCTTCAATGAGGGAAAAACTAAAGAACTCACATACTATATTAATTCTCTGAAAGTGGAGGAAAAAGAATTAAAAAAAAAACTGGAGGAAAAAAAGACTACCTAGAGATGATTTTAAAATAGGTAGAGTCTGAAGAAAGAAAATGTGATTTAGAACACAGAAGCAGAAGACACAAAGCATCCACTGGACTGAGAGAGTGGGAGGTGGTGGTTCTTTCCTTTGGTAGAGTAATAGAAAACTCCACTTGATACCCAATGATGTGTTTGGTGTTGGATAACAGAAAGGATTTCCATGGCCACCAGACACTGCTAGAAGAATGTCATCTGGAACACTGTTCTGTCATTGAAAGAAGCAATGAAATTCAGTTCCACCTGTGCAGAATAGTTCCTGGGCCCAGTGGCTGACCTACTGTTCTACTAAAGGCTAGTGCGTGTGCTTTCCACCTGCATGACATTCTGCAAGTTCTTAGGATCAAGATTTTTGTAATGCAGTCTGACATTTTCAGTCCTTCAATTAGTAGACTGAATTCAGCAATGACACAGTTCTGCCAGATGCTGAACCTGTTTGGCTTGATTAAGACCAGTAATTCACATGCCTGGTAACAGGATGTTTCGCCAGGAAGAGCGAATCAAGGGAAGTGCTTCACACACCATGTAGCTACAAAATTTTGCAGCTGTGCTTTATGTAAAAGGGATGGGCTTCTGCAGACAAGGCGCAGAAACTAATGTAGGGGTAGCAATTAGCAGTCAACTCACTGGTGCTTTTCATTAGTCCAAACAGTTTTTCAGTTACTGATAGATATTATTATCCGATCTTAACATCTGTTGCAGATGTTGCTCATGAGACTCAGCTGCTGACTCTAAATCCCTCCTAACATGCACCCAGCTCCTGGAACTGCACGGTACTCATGCACAAAAATCAAAACAGAATCACAATGCTGTGCCACATCTGTAGCCTGTCATGTTTTAGATACGAATCCCTGTACAATACTTCGAGAAATTATTCTGCCTTGGGAAACAGTTCTTACTCCACTTAACGCTGACATTCTACAGGCTGCTGCTTCAATCCACTCGCCTCTCAAATGACGATCTCTGCAATCAACCTGACATGAAAGAATATGAATTGAAGGCAAATCCCTTTGTTATATGGCCACTGATGCTGGCAGACCTGCTCCTGACAGTACTCACTGTACACTAACAGAATCAAATGAAAACGAAGGCAGTTGCTTTACAATACAAATGACCTGTTTCAGCATTTGTATAGTAAAATTGTGAAAGAAAATGAGAGAAGTTTACCTAAACAATAAGCTGTCATGCAGCATGAAAATATAAGATTTGTGATGCTTTTCTCTACCCATGCTGGTACATGATGGGTGGAGATCTAAATATAAAGCAAGTCCACAACAGGCAACCTTAAAGTAATCTTGTAATTCTGAAAAAAAATTTGCTTTTCTGACTTGAGTAATAAATATTAGGGATTTTCTACACAATAACAGACGATCCAGTAGTAGAGTGAGCACAGCAATTAAGGCCACGCTAAAGGGCTTTGTTTAGCTGCCTTCTCAAAATACTACACCTGGCAGCTACACAATCTTCAGCAGCTCCCAGAAGCAATGTGAAGAGCATTATTTGGGAACCCAACACTACAGCAGTACACAGGTTCCACAAGTCTCACCATATACTACTGTTTTAATAAGCAGATGCAGAACCCTTCGCGAGGGCAAATGAATGACCCGTTTCCAAGGCTGCAACCACGGCTAGGACGTCAGTGTACTTCAGAAACCTCTTTCCATGCGTTTATATGACGTCTGGCTAATTGGTGTAAGCAAGGCACCCTCAAAAAAACTGAGCACCTGGAAGTCGTCTGGTCCTGCAGCTCCACGCCTGCCCCTGCCGGGAGGGATCGGCAGCCGAGCGCGGATGGGGACTGTGCCTGAGCCGGGGGGGGATGCGGCACTGACCAGATCCCCAGGCGCGGCGGGATCGGCATCCCGCAGCCTCTCCCGAAGGCGAACGGCCCCCCCCCGGGCTCTCCGGCACCGCGCCACACGCACCTGCGTCCGGGGGCTTCTCCCGAAAGCTGCGGGACCTTTAGCCGCAGCCCCTCCGTACCGGACCGTGCCCGGTTCCTCAACGGGATGGGATGCGCCCGCCGCACAGGCGCACGCGCACTGCACCGCTCCGTTAAAACTCACTGCGCCATCGCCGCCGGAAAAACCCCACCCCGGGGACGGGGCGGTAGGGGCAGGACGGGGCGAGGTGGGGCGCGCCGGAGGTTCAAGGTCGGCTCCCGTCCCACGGCGGGAGGGGAACTGGGAAGCTCTCGTCCGCCATCTCGTCCCGTTACCGGCCGCCGCCGCAGCCGGGGCCGCCATTTCCAGAAGGTTCCAGCGGCCGCGGCCCAAGAGGATGCGCGGCTCCCCCACTCACCCAGGCGCGTGCGCAGTGCTCGCCTCCTCCCGCCGCCGCCGCCCTCTTCCCCCCCCCGCTTCCCCCTCCAGGCTCGTCCCTCCCTGGCACTCCTCGAGCCCGTCGTTCCCCGCCGCCCCGCGGGCGTCCGTGCCTGTCTCCCTCGGGATAGGGGTAGGAATGGGGCGGAGAGCAGCGGCGCTACCCCCCAACCCCCCGCCTGAGCGCTGTGTCGTTGGCGGCGCCGTCGCTCGCCCGCGTCCCGTGCCCTGTGCGAGGGCCACGTGGGCGGCGCGCGGCCAATGGGAGCGCGGCTTGGAGGGGGGGCGGGGGGGGGGAGCGGAGCGGCGCGCGGGGCGTGAGGGAGACAGGGAAGGAGGGAGGGAAGGAAGGAAGGCGGGCAGGCGGGCGGGGTGTTTGCAAGCCCCCGGCAGCCCCAGCGCCCGGAGCCGCGGCTGAGCCCGAGCCCCCGGGCATTGCGAGCGGCACCCGCTTCCCTGCCCAGTCCCCGCGGCCGCGCCGTCCAGAGAGAGCGCAGGAGGAGGAGGACGCGTCCCGCTGCCGCACTCCCGGGAGAAGGTAAGGACCGGAGCGCACCTTCCCAGCGCGCGGCGGGGACCCCCGGCCCCACCCGGTGCCCGCAGGGTGCCTCCTCCTGGTCCCCGAGCGGCGGGAGCGCCCACCCGGTGCCGCCTCGGGGGTGTCACCGCCGGGCAGCGGGCACCGCGCCGCCGCCCGGCCCCGTCCGGCCGCGCTGTCAGCCCGTCAGCGCCGCGGCGGGAGCCATGGCCGCCGCTGTCACCGCCCGGCCCGCCCAGCCCGGCCCCTGCCCCGCCGCCCGGCGCGGGGGGTTCCCGCGGGAGGCAGGGCCGGGAATGTGCGGGGGAAGGCAGGGAGGCGGCGGCGCTCGGGCGACCGGGGCGCGGGTGCCGAGCGCGGCATGGCAGTGTACACACACATAACACACACGGACACACGCACATAGCACACACGCCCCGCCTCCGGGTCGGGAATTTCGGCTGCTCCCTGCAGCCTCGGGAGTTGCTCCGCCGAGGTCGGCCCCGCCGAGGCTGCTCGGCAGGATAACGCGTTCCCTGCCTTCCTGCCAGCGCCAGGCAGCCGCCGCCGATGTGAATGGAGCGCAGCACAGGTGACAGCAGGCAACAAAGGAAGGGCAAGGAATGAGAGAATGCCAGGCTCGGTTGTACAGTTCTTCATTCTAGTTACAGCCTGAGGTGCCATTGATAATACTCGGTCTTTTTTTTTGTATATATGTCTTTTTTTCCCAAAGGACCGTATACCTGATAAGAAATAAAAGGATTTTTAATTTATTTTTTCTTTACTTTAAACTCCCGAAGAAAATGAATAGTTTACACAATCACAGAATCAATTAGGTTGGAAAAGACCTCTGAGATCTTCTAGTTCAACCTGTGACTGAACACCACCGTGTCAACTAGACCGTGGCACTGAGTGCCATGTCCAGTCTTTCGTTATACACCTCCAGGGATGGTGACACCACCACTTCCCTGGGCAGCCTATTCCAATATCAGTACTATTATTTAATATCAGTATTATCAGCTAGAGGTCTTGTGGAAATTGCCTGGACACTGTCACTGCATTCCATGCCTTTCTCCTGTGGGCCATATGATGCAGAGGAAAGTCTGAATTTTATACCTCTGAATTACAAGATAATTCATGGGATAAAGCAAATTTTTAATGGAGAAAAGCGAGTGAATTGTGGTGCTTATAGGAACAAAAAGCTATTGGACAGATGTGGAACAGTCCAAATGTACTTATGTTCCAGGAAAAAACTGTCTAATCTTGGAACGTGAGGAAGGGGTGAGATCATTGTGTCTATAAGAAATCATTAACTATTATTAAAATAATTCACTTTTATTGACATGTCATGATTTGATGGTGAGGGGCACTTCTCTCTAGTTTTGAAATAGCAAGGGTTTAGGTGTATTTCAATATGTAGGTGGTGGCAGCTTAGTTAGTCTAGGTAAGGACATGGTGAGCTACTCACAGGTGCTGTGTAGCTGCAAGGAGCCAAGCATCCTATGATTTATTCGTCCACTGGAATCCTTTGCTACAGTTCAGTGGGTAGGAATCCCCAGAGTAATAGATCTTGAAAATTCTCTGAGATGTTAGGGTATTTCACCTGTTCTTGTCATTTGAGGTTGTGCAGGTGTTGGGTATGTCTCGCTCTTTTTCACTCTTAATTATGGAAATTCAGACTCCGAGGACCTTAATCTCACCCTCTTTGAATTTAGTAGGTTTCTGTGCAAGCTGGAGAAACTGTTTGAGTAAAATTGCAGGATTTGAGGTACAGCAGAATCCTTCAGAAAGGGAGTGGCGATCTCATTGACTACCTGTGTCTTTTCACACTGCACCTCCCCCTTAATACTTTTACTTTTCTGTATGTCTTGCAAGATGAAATGTCAGAGAGTACCAATGTTTTTCTCAGCACCCAGGGGACTATGGTGGCATACTTGTGGCGATGACAATTTTTCAGTGTGTTGTGTGAGTCCCTTCCGATTTCCTGGCTTTTCCGGAGTAATCACTGAGTGCAGGCAGTTGATCAGAGTGCCTTTGGTTCTTTCACTAAGATGACAGTTCTGTCTTTCAAATATAAATATTTTTGGCTTTCCATTGCCATCTCTTTGTGTGTTCTTCTCCCACCCAGAGGATTATTCAAAATCGTTTGTGAACTCTGAATACTACAGACATTAAAGCTTAGGACAGATGTTGTGTAAGAAAGCAAGCCCCATGCAACAAACTTAAATTCATGTACAGTTTCTTCCAGCAGGCTTGCACAATAGTAACTTCTTAGAGGAAAAGTCTTTTAATAAGCAGGTTGAATGAGTGCTTGTATGAAGCTTCCATGTTTGCTTGGCATTAGTTGCAGGAGGTATTGCTATCTTACCACTTACCTTAGGATTAAAAGCTTATACTGAAAGTTGAATACCAGTGTTTATAAATTGGTGCTCATCAATTGTAGTCTTGAACAGCAGTTTCTTTGCACTTTTAGATGTCTGTTTAAATAGCTACAAACCCCACAAGCTGTTGCAGTTTAAGCTTAATTAGGTGGATAGTCCTGGATATCCTTTTTAGTGGAAAAATGGACATCTAGAAATGGCTGAGCTAGAACTTCTTCCTCAGTATTGGACATACAGACAGGACAATTCTATTTGTTGAACTGATTTACCATGTTTAGATGATCCTAGGCTGATGAAATTGCCTGGAAGACTAGTGCAGTTGGTCCTCTTCAAAACTGGAACAAACTATTGATCACAAAATAAGTAATGATTAACTTGCTACCACATTGTTAATCTGCACTCAGAAAAACTTCCTTGACGTTTTTGGGGATCTTATCTAATGAAGAAACGGGCTGGGCATAAATGTTTGGTGTTTCTTCTTTTCCATGTTCTATTGCAGATGGAGTATTATAAATGTTGATTGGTCATTTAGTCTCCAAATCAAACTATTTTTTTAACTACATCATTAGACTCTAGTGACAGATGGTATGAAATAAATATTAGCACAAACTCAGTCTTGCATTTTGTGTTATTACACTGAATGATTTTGTTAACAGAATCACAGAAGTCAGTACCCTGCTAACATCTTCAGTTCTTTCCTTATCAGTTCGTTATTATTCCAGACCCTAGAGAAATCTTACGAAGTTCTTCTAGAAGCTTATGGAGGCAGTTGAGGGCCTTTATTGGCACCTTGCTTAAAGCCTAAATATTCATTTAAAAAGAGATTTGAAGCCCTTGAGAGTATGACTTTGCCTTGGCTTATTTTGGGTTGTCTCGCTGGATCTGACAAAGCATCCTTATGTCTGCTGCAACTGCTTTTATCTTTAGCGAACAACAAATGAATAAACGCTCCTCAGTTTCGTGGCTTCTACTCAGAGTGCTCTAGGTAGTGATAACGTCACAAGAGGATGGGTTTCATACAGGTTTATGTTAAAAAAAGCCATTAGCAATGTTAGAGACAGAATTATGGGCTATATTAGAGAGAAAAACTAAAAATGAACATTGAGGAGAAAGGCTTGATATGTATAATTTTCTACTCTGCTCCTATCATGTGCTTTCTGGTGGAGATGGAGAGTATTGGAACAACTCTGTGTCTTGCATTTGTGAGACTGGAAAACATCAGAGGTAGAAAGCAATTTTTTCCCATCTTAGCTTCAAAATGTATTATATGCAACAGAAGCCAAATAACACTTAACACATTTCCAGGAGTACTCTTGTGGTAGGTGTTAGAAAGTTCATTGCTTGATGACAGCTAAAGGTGCTTACTTATGTGAAGACGTTTCCTGTGGTTTCCCTTCTCTTTCAAAGCCTTTTATATTAGTCCTACTTAATAGGTGTCTGGCTACTCAAACTTCTCATAGCTTTCTTAGCTGTTTTGTGGAGCTGTCTTCCCCTTGTTTATGTGTCCTTAAATACTGTGTGCAACAAAGAACCAGCTGAGAGAAACCAACTTTCTGTGGTGCTCTACACTATTCAGCAACTTGCTAATCTGGGTTCTTACTACTATTATAATGATAAAGAGAAAAGAGAACTTTCATTTAGTGATAGTCTCCTTCTAGTGTGGGTAGTGCTAATCCATTCATCTTTTGACTTCAAGAAGAAAGAGGTGTTTTGACAACCATATTACCTTTTTTAAATAAATAAAAAAATCCTGTAATTTATCTTGAAAATAACTGGTTCTTTGCTTACCAGTCCCTTCGATTCTCCAGATGACACAATAAAACATTAATGAAGGTTAATTGCAGCACTCGCTGTAGTTTTACAGATCTAAATAGTCATACTTGTCTGCAAACAGTATTCTGGTTGTTCTCTGTTTCCACTTCATCTGTTCCCTCGCTATCTATTTCCGCCCTGAAGAAAAATTATTTCCGTAAAGGAAGTGACAGATGAGTTCGTTATTATTTTTGTGATAGGTGGCGATGGCCAAGAGGTGGCAATAAAGGCTGTTGAATATTTTGCACATCTTCACAATTTAGCCAGGACAAAAACCTCTGTTATCCAATTGAGAACCTGTGAGTAAGCCAAGCTTGCTTTCTTTCCTCCATCTGCTGCTTTAGGTTCTTCTCATGAATGGTAGCACTTGGGTGCACTGTTTTACCCGCGCTGAATCCTGCTAAAGTTGAAGGACTGTGAGTAGGTGTTGGCAGTTCATCCATTTTTAGCCTGTGAAGGGCCTTTGCGTGCTTTTAAGTGATGTTCTGTCTATCAGTGCTGCAGATAAGTTGTGGGTTTTCTTGGGTTTAGATTGACAAATTATCATTAGCTTATGAAGGCCTAAATAGAAGATATTTGAAATCTCTTGTCTTGGAGGTCTTTAGAAGGTTTCCAGAGGGAAAGTAGATTCCTGTAGAAGGACTTTAAAATTATTTGACAGTAAGCTTGCTTATCTTAAGTTTGGCTAAATACTGATAGAAAGGCTTTTAAGTTTTTCTTTGGTAGACTCTGCGTATGCAATGTTCTTTCTTAATTGACAAATATCTACTTACTTTAAGGAGTAACCAGTAGATCAAACCTGATGTTTACAACTCCCCTTCTCCATTTAGTGTAAAGAGAGTATCATATTATGCTAAGCATCTGTGCAGGTGCTTCCTTTGAGCCCATAGCTCATCCTAAAAAAGACTCAAGAGGAAGCACCTGCGAACATACAAGTTTTTAGACTTGTAGATTAAAAGAGTTGACTAATGAATTTTGCAATAACTGTCTTTGGCTCCTAAGAGCCAGAGTTCTTGGGCTAGCATATTTCTTTTCCTTCCCCAGAGCAGATTTCCTCTTTGTAAAATCAATGATCTTCTTAATTTTGAGAGGCTATTCAGAATAAAGGGAGATCCCTTCAGGCACTCCAGAAGCTTATCTATGTCTGATTCTAAGACGAGAGGTTGTTTTTCCATGGAAATGTTTATTTTGATGCCAAGGTATGCCCCTCAGTAGGAATATGATGTGTGTAATCTACGTGGCTGTCTTAATGATATGATTTGAGTATGACATCCACACTCATAAGCCACACAGGTTCTTATAGCCACCTGTGTAGGCACTTGTTGGAATAAACGCTCTCCTAACTACGTAGCATAAGTTGCTGGAGAAGGTAGAAGACACAAACCTTTCCATATGCTGAACATGTCAGCAGGAGGAGAGAACTTCCAGGAGACTTGCTGCCACTGAGGTAAAGAGCATCTGCTTTTCTGATTCGTGGGACAGACTCATAGACTAGTTGAGATCGGAGGGCACCTCTGGAGGTTATCTAGTCCACCCCCAGGTTGTTGCAGGCTCGGCTAGTGCAGATTGTTTATGGTCATGACCGGTTGAACTTGACTGGAATTTGACCTGCTAGAGTGCAAATAATTTTATTTGTGAAGTTCTAATTTTAGTTAGTGTGTTGGGATTTCTTGCTGAACTTATTGTTCAAGGCTTGACAAATTATAAAACTGCCAAACCTTTTTTTTTTTTTCAGCTGTTGTAGGTAATGTGTTTTTCCTGACTAATTTAATTTTTAATAGTCAAAGGATGCATTCTTCTTGTACTGCCTGTGTGTGGTAGTCTTGTAAAGCTGTGGTGCATTCTACTAAGTTTTGCTACGCAGATTCTTAATAAAGTCTTTTTTCTTTTTTTAACTTAAGTGACTAATTAACTGGTTGTATAAATAAGACTTCTTTCACATTTCTCCTCTTAAAAATGCAGTTTCTGATTTTTTTTTTAAAGAAAGAGAAGACAAACCGAGGTATGTCTTCTGTATGTTCTTAGTACAAGAACTTACTTGAAAAAAGTCTCTTCCAGTGCTTGCAGCTCTGAGTAAGCTTTTGAGTGAGAAACTGAAAAAACTTAATTTTCTGTTGCCAAAGGAGGAGAAATACAAAAAGTAGCTGAGGTATAAAATATTAGTGAGAGAATTTCTTCAGAAATTAATCATTTGAATATTGAGAACATTTGAAAAGAAACTTAATGTTTTTTGATCTTTCAGAATTCTTTTAAGAAGAAAAACAATTATTTATTCAACCAATTCTGTTTGTACCCTCGTCATTCTGTTTGTTTGTTTCTAGTGCTTCCTTGCAGAACAGCCAGCCTACGTAAGAACAGTAATGGTAGCATCTTCCATGAAAAGATAAAGGGTTAATTTGAGAATAGAGAAATTTACTTGAGAACATGACAGTACTGACAGATGTCCTTCAGAATCATCTTGAATTCTGGCACTGGTTGCAGTTCTTTACTGGCCCACGTGAAGGAATGCTGTAGAAATAGTGTAAGTGGCTCAGAAGGAATGATGCCCCTTGTTACCATATGGGAGCCATTCTTGCCACACTGAAATGGGGGTCAGTGTCTGACTTCTAGAAGGCAGGTTTGTCACCATTTGGGGAGAGGCAGTGCTTGCTTTTGTTGTTTATGTTTGTTGCTAATGCCAGGAGATAACCCTATTCTTAACATTTTGTTTCTTACACCTTGTCACTCCCAGTTTGGGGTAGGGAATGTGTATTTATAAGCATAAAGAGAAGCTTTAACTCAAGTCTCTCAGAATCAGGGAGGATTTCCTGCTTTTAAATAATTCCTAGCTATTCCAAGATGAAAATATCTGGTTTATATATGCAAATTCCACAAACTATCAGCTTTGGTAATTTAAGCTGTTTAATTTAAAATCAGATTTGTCATAAAATGTAAATGATTTGAATGCAGTACTTTTCTTGGTTATTAAGAGGAAATCGTGATAAAATAAATGTGATAGAATGATCTACCTTTTTTGCAAGATAATACTGGCTTATTGATAAAGATTCTGCTGTTCGTGTGCAATCCAAGGTGCCATTGTGATATCAAATGTCCTACTGTTTTATGCTTTTCTAGAAAAACTAGCATTTTTCCAGTCTGTTGTGAAAGTTATTAATTACTTAAGACTATGGTTTTGCAAGTTTATTTGTAGTATATGTATCCAGTCCACATGCTTCACCAAGCCCACAGCCCTTCAAAAGCTCCTCTGAAATAGTGGATAATTCTGTGGTTTTAAGCTGGTAGGACTTCTGTTCTGAAAGTTTATCCTGGATATAAACATCTGTTTTATTGAAGTATAAACCAGAGAGTACTTATTGTAAGGACAGTTCCTTGGCCCTGTGTGTTTCTTTTATTAAACAACTAATATTTAGAATTTTAGACTTCTGAAACTATTTCTGTTAAAAAACAAAAGTGAAGAAATCATAGTATTTAATCTTTTTTATTTCTTCAGGTACCTTCTCATTCCGTGCTTTCCTGTTTCAACTGTCTGTTTATATAAAATCTTCTTTTGGGATCCCTGTTGCAAAGCATCGTCTTCCCCACTCACCTGTTTTCAGAGTTGCACTGTGCTGTCAGTTTAGGCCATGTTTCTCAACATGTTTTTTTCACCCTAAGTAACATTATGTAAACAGATCAATTCCACTTGCTTTTTTAAATTTTTTTTGTCAGGGCGGAGTTCAGCATCCTAGGAGGAAGTTGGACAAGAGTCATCTGGGAAAAGAAATCATCCCCTCCCTACTTCTTTTGCTTCCTACCTTTTCTCAGCACCTTACAATCTGTGGCAGTCTCCTGGGTGGGGATTGATGCAGATGGGTTTACCCAGGTTTAGGGTCCTTGAATCTAACAGATTATTTGAGAGTGTCCTGTCCTTTGACACCTTTTTGCATACTTTGTCTTCAGTATTTAGTGTATTGGTGTGAGATGTTAAAGTACAGGTAGAGCCTAGACACTAATTTTCTTTAGTTCTTCGCTGTTCAGTTGCCTTTGTGGAAGAACATTAAAGGTCATTTATAGATACCTGTGATCTTTTGTTTCTTTTCTTCTGTCATAATCTGTTAATAACTGCTAGGTCTTAACATGCCAAGCAAGATTCAGTTGGTTGACATAGCACCTGCAAGGATATTTTGACAAAATGCTAGTTTTTATGGTTTTTTTTCAGTGCCTTGGAAAGACATAAACAGCAATTACTTCAATATGAGTTTAGAAGTGTGATACCAACAAACTGCTTTGATTTTTCTTTTTTTTTTTCATAATCTTGATATGTGGAGTGACATTTGTAGTGGGAGGATCTCAGAATCTGTTCGAGACTGGAAACTTCAGAGAAAGTAAAGGAAGGAAATGGGAGGAGTGTGTTGCAAAAGAAGTGAAACAAGTGCTTCTTGTCTGTATTTGTGTGCCCTCTTGCCGTGACACCGCTGTGTCAGAAATGCTGCCTGCCCTGGATCTGCACACAGCAGAATCCGATCATGGGTTGATTTTTTTTTTTGGTTGTGACTCCACTTTAAATCATGAACCATGTGGATTTCTGGGATAAATTGCATTTGTGCAGTCTAGGATACTGCTCAGAGAGGAGTCCTGTGGCAGAAGCTGGAATAAGTTCTCTAATTTAGAAGGAGGTTGCCGGTGAAGAGGGTCACGTCTTGAAGAAAGCTGAACAATGACCCTGAAAATTACCTATTTTCAATCTTTCAGTTTTGGAATTTGTGTAAGATACAGGCTTTTTATGAGCACTTGCTAAGTGTTTTCCTCGCACATGGATGTCTGCTTTTTCCTTCAGCAGTGGTAGGAGAGAGGAGTTGCTTGCAGAATTCAAAGTGAAGTCACTGGTAGCTATCATCTAACGAAGTATAAAGTACTATCTAATGTGAAATAATCTGAAAAATAAAGTCTTCGATGTTACAGGTATGGCAAATTGGCCAAACTTCTGACTTCCTTATTTCTGTGAACTGACATTACCATCTGTAAAACAAAGGAAATAATGCATTTCCATCTTCCAGCAATATTGTGAAAACAAAATAACATTTGTGAAGGGAGAGGGAGTATAACCCTTATTCTCAGTTTTGATTTATGGATAGTAAGCTCTGTAGTGGTGTCAGGGATAGGCCCTGCTTTTTATTTAGGATGTTTTTAAAATTAAAAAAAAAAAGTGTTGTAGACATTTTCTTGCCTTTAAGAAGGCAGAAATCAAGGCAAGCAGAAATAGCAGGGAACTGTGTTAAGAGTGACAAATAGATTCTCTTTCTCTGGAAGCAAGTGAGCCACTTGCTGCACCTGTTTGTGGTCATTGGTTCCTCAGAACTTCACCAGGTTGTCAACATGTTGGTTTCATTCAGACATGTTGATTTTGGAGTTTTAGTTAAAAATGTGTGAGGCAAGAGATGTCCAACTTACTCCAGTAAGAGTTTTGGTCCTTACTTGGTTGACATTTAATTGTAGTTGCAAGAAAACTTTTGGAAAGATGTGCATGTGTATTTCTAGTGATGAGCTGTGACGTGAAAGAGGAGCCATCTCTTGCTTAGATGCAGCTGTTAGTGAAGCACGATCTCTCTGTAATTTACGAACCTTTAGTACCTTTAACATTCACGTAACAAAGCTCAAGGGCATATTGGGGTGTGGTATCTTCAGTCAGTGAATAGGATTTTGTAAACTAAATTTTGGGCCAGAGTTTTTTCATCTTCCACAGTGGGCTGCTTGTAAAATGCCGCTGCGTAATTTATAGCTGCCTACAGTTAGTCAGGAATAGGAAGGTTTGTACTTTCCATTATTTCTTTTACTGTGTTTTCCTGCTCAAGTAACAAACTCAACCTGGTCTATGCCAGGTATGATGAAAGCTGAAAATGTCTGACTGACTAGATAACTGAGAGACTTAGATGACTTTTAAATTTCCCTTAACCTCAGCTATTCTTTAATTCTATGAACAATGAAATTCTTGCATTGTAGGTAAGCATGTACTTAGTTTAAAAAAACAAAACGGGGGGGAAGGAGGAAAACCTTACTAAAACTGAATGAGAAAACTATAGATTGAGTCACTCTCTTTAATAGATTGTATTTGTTATAAAGAAGTTGACAAGTCTGGGTGCTACATTACCACAGAAACAAATCAGAGAGTATTGTGAAATCTATGGAACTTGACATTTGAAACTAAGCACAAGTAAACTCAGGTTCTTAAAATAGGGATTTGGGTAGGAGCCTAAGGTCCTATATAGGCAAGTGCAGGAAAACCCCTGCAAAGGTTTTGTTTGCTCTCTGCATAGGAAAGAGTTGTGTGTCCTCTCATTTTTTTTCTCTTCCTAGTAGAAATTCCTAGACTATGAGATATGTTCCTTATTTTGGTAGGAAGTAGTGGTGAGTTCCAGCTGAAGTATTGGAAAATCTTTCTTGCTGTCTGAGTGTTGGCTGTTTTTTAGGGACTTCATCCTAGCCCTGTGTAGTGTAGTCTGGCATGTGGTGAGTAGGTACTTCAGAGTATATTAAAAGCTGTTCTGGAGATTTTGAGTAGTCACTGCTCATGCCTATTTCACTGTTATACTTTATTTTATAAAGGACACTTTTATAAGATGAAGCTCAGATAAATAGTTTATTTTGCTTATTGTGGTAAGATGTGTCCAAACCTTATATGTTTGGATCTCAAGTATCTAAACATTTCAAATTAAAACGTGGAAACACCCTCTGACAGGACAGTGAGTCTAGTAGTCCATTCCATCTATTAGCTAGTACATGAGGAGTCTCCGAAATACACATATCCAACTTGTTTCCTGGCATGTATTTCTGAAAGGTGTGTTTGTTAGGCTGATGTTTTGTTTTCTTTGATTTTTAGTGTATCCTGTTACATCTGGTAGGGAGAACTGCTGCAGGGGAGGGGTAAGGCACTGTTTCTGACGTTGCACAATAGGTACAGGAGTAGAACTAATCTCAGCATTGCATGTTCTGGCCACACAGTCTCAAGTATTGTGCAAATCTTAAAGGAAGATTGTAACAAAAAATAATTTCTCACTTCTGGACCAAGAGTGTTTTGTCATATTTTTTATTGTCAAATGCAGTAAAGTCTGCCAAATTTGTGACTTGAGTCCATGCTGGGTGCTGCATTTGCACTTAATACAGCAACAGACTGTTGCCTTAGGCAGTGTTAGAGTTCAGTGTTTGAGGCTGTGTTAGAGTTCAGTTCTTTCATCATAACCCTGACGCTGGAATCTGCATCCACTGAACCGTCACAATCATGTGAAAAGACCTTGTGAATATTTTCCAAATAAAAATGTTCTTGTCACCTTTCATCTGTAAAAGCCACTGTATGTATCATTCAGTCAGTGTTCTCTCCAGCATACCAAATTGGTGTGCGACCTGAAGCCAGCAGTGGTTAGTAATTTGTGTGCTGGTTACTGCTAGAAAACTGAATTGTGAGCACGAGACACCATGGAGTGCAGGGCAAAAAGTGCCCGGTAAATTGTTCTGTTTGTTGTATTTGAAGGTATTGCAGTGTACACCACATACAGGAAATGGTGACGATAAAAATATAGTCTCAAATAGTACAGTGTACGCAAATAGCCTTTATTTAATCTTTTCTTAGGCAGACTGTGTTTTCCTTTAAGCTTGTAAAGGTTAATACGGTTCTAGCCTGCAGCAGGAGGCAGCCTTGCCAGTAGGAGTGTACTGCAGTATATGTTTAGTCCATTACAGCTGCATATGTCTAATGTATTATCAGCTTTTGGACAAAATGTTTTACTATCTAGATCTCATACCTACCCAACCTTGACTTAAGTTAAAATGTTCCGTAATGCTGCTTAGCAGTAAACGTGCATGTCGGCCTCCAGCAGCACCCTCAGCTGCTGAATGATTGAGAGGAAGTCTTTTTTTGGGGGGGATCCACATAACACTGTTTTCATAGGACTCTGCACAAGAAACCTAAAACTATTTCTGCTTAAATGAAGCCTTTAATAACTCTTTCATTGTCTTTATTGTAAAGATCAGATAAACTGCTGAGTTTTAGAATAGCTGTGTTTATATAGTCCTCTGCAATGAAGACCTTGGTAAAAAGACTAATATTTTTGTGGCTGCAGTCACTCTGAAATTTTGACCTTTCAGAACAGCATTTTGTATAATGTTCTGATGAGATTTTGAAGTGCATGCCCTGGGTGATGTCCCATCCTTTACCGTCATTTTGACATTCTCATGAGACATCGGCAGTGCTTAAGACATCGTTTCTACAAGTATATCTGTCCAGGGAGGTAGGAAGACTGGCCACAGTAGTAAGTTTGTCATTCTCCATTAGAATGAGAAAGATATGGAACGCTTGTACTTTTTTACAGGGCCACAAAAATGGCAGGAACTAAGGAATTTTGGTTTGTGTTCTGTGGTCTTGGGTAAAAATTCTTGTATGTTGATCATGGAGTCCCCTGTGCTCTCTTCCCAAGAGCAATCCCTTCTTATGCGTTCTTTCAAAGTCTTTCTGCTTCTTCCTTATCACAGTCACATTCTGTCATTTAGCTAATCTGAAGTTTTAGTCTTCACAGACATGCTTCTGTGTGGGAAGTTATCAGGTTAAGATACAGACAGATGTCCTTTTTATATATCTTAAAATTCCCAGTGCAGATAAGCCCAGCCCTGTATTACTGGATTCTACCACCCTCCTGCTGTGTGTTGTAACCTGAATGGTCTTTTTCCTCATGGTCCCAAATTGCTGGTTTTGTGCTTCTTAGCACATCCCCAGCCTCTAACCAAAATATTCTAAATAATCTCTTGTTCTGTTTCAAGCCCTTTTTTCTTTCTGGACACTGTAGGTGAAAAGATAGGTGTTAATCTGGTAACATGTGCTTTTACCAGGAGCTGTTTTATTGTATAGCAGTAGGTTCTGGTTGAGTAACTGTGTTTGTAGAAGCACTGAGTTCCATAAGAAGAAAAAGATTGACAGTGATGTTACATCTCCCATCATATGTTTCATTTAGCATTAGGAATGCTGAAGTTAGTTAACCTCCCTTCTGGAAAGAAATTGCTTCTCTAAGCTGTTTGCTGAAGGATGCTTTTGTTGTGAAATAAAGTACTGAAGTAATTTACACTTTCCTGATAACAAAAGAACAGTGTTAAACTTAGTTAAATGAACATCTTTTTGCTAATACCTTTCTGCTTAAACTCTGCTCCTTGTAGTATTTAAAAATACCAGTTTTCTGTAGATATTTGGTCCTTTGTGCTGCGCCCGTTCCCTTTCTCCCAGTGCATTAACCTCATCTGTGTTTGACACACTCCCACCAGAATGCAGATAACATTTGGTATGGCTGGGCGTGAGCTACCTACATACTTCTTAATTAGCCAGTGTGTACATACGGGTTGGCCAGCTGGCTTTCTCTGAACAGAATATGTAATGCTGGCTTTTGCCTGCCTCTCTCTCAGTTCAGCTGTTCTTAGACATCTCTCTCTT
>NW_016690255.1:7804425-7810471 GCF_001604755.1 Lepidothrix coronata | reverse complement strand
CATCCACCAACTTGTTTTTTTCCTTTCCATTATAGACTCTTAATAGCTTTGAGATCTAGATCATTTTGAAATAAACTTGGATGAGACAAATTCTTAGTGGTGGTAGGGAGGAGAGTGCTAAAAGGAAATTAGATCAGTCTCTTAGTTTATATCAGTGACTATCCTCTCACTGTAGTTTAGTGTGCCCTCTGTGGTTTCAGAGCTTGATTCCTCCTCTTTTAAGCTGAGAGATGTGTTTAAGAATGTGTTGAATGTGCTCCAATCTTTAATGTGCATTTAGTACATGGAACTGAACTAGAAATAGTCCAGAACAAATCTGCTAAATGTGACTAGTGTAAATTCTGAATTTTTGTTACCAGCTGTTCCACTCTGCAGATCCGCTCTTGATAATTCTTTACTTCTTGCTAATGTAAATGTAGCCTTAGCTACATTTTCAGTAGTTTAATTTTATCAAAGCATTCTGAAGCACATCTGTCAACTATTTGGTACAGTCGATTCACTGTTTCCCAGTCTGGAGTAAATCCCTATTGGAAGAGAGGGATATTTTTCTTCTTTATTTTTTTTTCCTCTGCAGGTGAAATAACATAAGGGAAATATAGGATAACAGAGGTAGTTGGGAAGATGGCCTTATTCTAGATCCTCTACTTTTTAAATGTAAATACTTCCAGAGCACAAGGGTAAATGGAGTTTCTTGGAAATTAACCCATCTACTACTTATACTCTCACAGAAGTTCAGTCTTGTGCCCCCTTGATTTGGTGTAGTACTTGCAGTCAGCTGACCTTCAAGATCAGCTGTACAACAGGGCTACCAAAAAAAACTTTCCCTAAGCATTGTGTAACCTTTTGCTGTATGTGTTACGGGGAAGACATGCAGGAATAAGAAGTTAAGCATGCACTGTGAACCAGAAAGGAAGCAAGTAGTTCTGTGAGCACCAGAACTAACCATGCTTAAGAAATTTGTGTCTTGTGGGTGATGGACTGAGGTAAAGCGCAGGTCTCAACTGAGACTCCCCTGTAACTACGAGGAGAGAAGAAAAATGGTTTATAAAGGCCATCCCATGTGGAGTTTTCTTACAGCCAGTATGGCATGAAGCGCATGTTGAAACCTTCCCTTGGGGAAATGAGTGATTGATTATTATTATTATTATAATTATTATGATTATCCACCAGCCACATTTTTCCATTAAATCTGTGACTGCTTAAGGTTTTTGAAAACTTTACACTGCTGTCAAATTTAAAGAAAATCCATCTATAGGCTTGAAAGTCATTGGTGAATCATACATATGCAAGTAACTCAAATACATGGGCCTCAGTTTCTCAGAAGACTGGGCTGAAAGCACTGTATGAATTCTCTGGGTTTTTTTACTTAAGTAAAGGCAAACCCTTTAATTAATGCTAGACGTAAGCTTATACAAATTAATACAATAACTTGTTGGTACTAGAGATTTACTGTGTACCTAATTTTCTGTAGCTAATTACATCTGAAATTCTGGTGGTTTTGGGGGGAGGTTGTTTGTTTGTTGGCCAAGCTTTTTTATATAAAATCATCCTAGCTTTTTATGTCACCTCCTGTAGATCTGTCTAAATGCTTACCTTCGTTACTTTCAGGAGAAAATAGAATTTTTTAGTTCCTTTAGTTGAAAAATGATTGAGAAAAAAGATTTAAAGTGTTTCAAATACTAGAATACTGACAACTGGTAATGAACATGCAGGAAAGATGTCCAAACATAAAATCAGAATATCTGGTTTTGTTACATGCAGGGACATTTCTTTAATAGGAAGCAGATTCTGTTTTATTGAAAAGCTTGAAGTAGATCAGTTTGTCAGAGAAAAAGCACAGCTTTGCCAGTGTGTCAAATGAAAAGTGATGGCGTTGCTTGTCGTGACAGAGGAGAATAATTTTGAATCTAAAGAGTTTTAACTTTTAATTTAGGGTTCTGCTGATTTGAAATGTGCCATCAAGACTGCCTAATAAACCAGTAATTGCATTAAGAAACAGCCCTGAAGGAAACTCAAAGCAGACAGATCTAGGTTTCCCT
The DNA here is from genome assembly GCF_001604755.1 of Lepidothrix coronata. Classification (NCBI taxonomy): domain Eukaryota; kingdom Metazoa; phylum Chordata; class Aves; order Passeriformes; family Pipridae; genus Lepidothrix; species Lepidothrix coronata. Next base: position 7,808,432 of record NW_016690255.1, on the reverse strand, counting down.
GGAAGACCCTGTTAATGTTCTACATTTTCCCTTTGAATGCAAATGTTTGTGTTCAGACCATGAGTTGAAATGGCACTGAACTGCAGGCAAACGGAAATAAAGTTAAAATGTCAGTAAAATCACTTCTTCAGGGGAGAATTTTATTGTTATATATACATGTTATGTAATCACAAGTTGAATAGTTTGCTTGATTTTTGGATCATAGTAATCTTAATAATTTAAAAAAACCTGCCCTTTATGAAAAATATTTTTTTCTCAAATGTTTGAAGCATTAGTCAGTTTGAAAAGTATTTCACACAGGCATTGTGCAATAGCAATCTGGTACATAAAACACTTAATGGAAATACCTACTGTGTGTCAGTGTGATAGTTGTGGTTGTTCTGCTTTAATAACCCAGTTTATGATATTCAGTTTTAATGAACTTCCAAAGCAGTTTTCTTTCCAAAACATAATTGGCTTGGGGTCAAGAATTTAGTGAATTCACATTTAATTTTAATCAGAGAATCACAGAATGGATCAGGTTGGAAGGGACCACAGTGGGTCATCTGGTCCAACCTCCCTGCTCACAAACAGGGTCATCATAGAACACATGGCACAGGATTGTGTCTTCAGATGGCTCTTGAATATCTCCAGTGAGGGAGACTCCAGAACCTCTCTGGGCAACGTTTTTGCAGTGCACAGTGACCCACACAGTAAAGAAGTTCTTCCTCATATTCTTCCTCAGGTGGAACTTCCTGTACATTGATCATTTGATGAAGACAGTGGAAACATCCGATGCTTTCTGTTTTCATTAACCTATACTTGTATATTATTCGAGCTAACTTTATTATTTAAAAATACCTTCAATTTAAATTTACTTTGAAAGTGTTTTCGTAATCCTCTTGCCCCTATGCAATACCTGCAACTTGAGGTTGGGATTTTTTTGGTCTGCCATTCAAAAAAGTAAATTGTTGCTTCAGAGGACATGCAGGGAGACCAGGCCTTTTGTGAAGGAGAACTGTAGTTCAGTTGCTGGTGTTTAGCCCCTGCTGGTGAGGCAAATAAGAGCAATGGAGCCAAGCCTAAGCTAATGCATTTTACTAAACTTGTGAAGTTGGGCTTCTTGCTGTCATATACCGCGGAATGGCATGTGAAACTGGGAAAGGAAGAGGAGCAAAGCAGGAATGGAGGGAGTTTCAGCGAGTCAAGTAGCATTAAAAATAGAAGAAAAGGAAACAGCAGCATATGCAATGAGAAATATTTTGATGAAAATAGTAAGGATAACTTTGACATGTTGATCTTTTTTAAAGTAGTTCTAATTGTGATGATATATACAATGGGAATTCTTACAAGTGAAAACTTAAAGAGATTAGCTGAGAAGCTAACTGAGCAAAAGCAGATTTATGACTTGTGTCATTTTCTAAACCTATGGAAGCAGAGATACTTGTTGCTATAGTTATACACTATGTTGGTCTAATCATTCCAGTAGTAGTTTTCTGTGAAGATAGTAACTTGTTTCTTTTAGGATTAAGAAATGTGTTTGTAAACTACGAGAAACTCATTCTAGAGTACTCTCTGTTGAACCAATAAACATTTTTCTTCCTGCAGCTGTTATGAAAAGCAAATAAAAAGAAAGGCAGATAACCATGTGCTTTGATGTACATTAGAATTGAACAATTACTCTCTGTATCAGTAGGGCTGCATAAATCCTATTGACACTACATAAATGAATGGCATAATGTTCCTTTTGTCTTGGGTAAATGTAGAACAGTAGGAATTTCGCAATATTAAATCTTGTATCGCAGTGGAGACAAGATTCAGTTTATTGAATGCGAGATAGTTTCTAGTTAAGGTCTTCCTGTTTTTCATAAGCTTGTGGTTAGTTTGACAAAAAAAATCCAACAAAACAAAAAACTGTCAGATGTGTATGAAAGGGAGGAAAAATGCAGACCTCACTACAGCATTTCCTAATTTTCTGACTTTAGAACTGAGCATTTTGAACTTTCCTTCCCCTCTGTTTTTTCCTCTCCTGTTCTGGGAGATTAAGAAAGTAAGATGTTACACTGTTGTAAACAATAATATTAATCTTGGCCATATTCTGTAAGGGAATTTCCCATAGTTAAGGTCTTGTGGGGGATGGATGGGTGGGTGGGATGTAGAAATTTATTTGAGTATCTGCATTTTGTGTGTCAGGTCTAGTATGGAAAGCATTTTTCTCAGTCACCTGCCAAAGAGAAAATACCAGTTTCTGTTGTTAACTGTGTCAAAGCAAAATAGCGTCCCTGTTTCTGTAACAGAGACAGAAGCAACAATAGAAATGTCGCACCTGAAACGATGACTTGTGGAGACATAAAATTACTACAGCACAGTAAGGCTGTGATCACATAAATATTTGCAATATAATACATCAACTCAAAAAGATCTATAAAATGGCACCAGCTTTAAAGTGACATCAAATGCAGTTTTACTTCTCATGTGACCTTTCCTCTCAGGCACTCTTACAAGAAGGGTGGCTCTTCATTCTGTGGAAGAGCGAGTTGAACCTTTTCCATTATGTGAATCTGTAATGACACTTGTTTGGTGTACCTGGAGATGAAACACTACAGAGCTCTTGAAGCTTTATATAGATATATGTATATAGTGTTGTCTTATGTAATTAATTTGATAGACAGTAGAAATTAAGGCTTCTAGTTCCAGGCCTAAGCTTTAGAAGACTTTTCTTTTAGCAGATATCTCTTGATCCAACAGAAGGAATAGTAAATCACCAAGATTTGACCTTTTTTTCCATAGCAGTTTAAGTAGACAGTGTTTCAGTTTCCCAGGCTAGAAAGCTTAATTTCTCTTCCCAGTGTTGCTGGAAATGCTCTTGTGAATCTCCCTAGTCTTTAAAACAAGTGAGATATTGAACCTGTGAACCTATTAAAATAGCTGTAAGTGTTAAGTCTGTCAAAAAGGTAAGTTAGAGGGGGGAGAGGGGTGAGGCGCTTCAGCATCTGACTTGATGGTTTTCTGATGACATTGTGCCCAGCAAAAGCCATTGTAGACCTTTTGGGGTTTCCCCCCAAGGTTTGAACTGCATCTGAGTGGGATGCTTGAAGTCAGGTGTCATTATTAGACATCTTTTTTGGGGTACTATTCAGCTCTGCTACCATCTGCAGTAACGTTTGTCCTGAAATGACACTGCAGTGTGTATATTTATGTAATGCTGTTTGTTTGTTTTTCAGACACAGGATGAACCCACTGATACAAGATACTGCTAGCTAAACAGCTATAAAATGCCCAAAATTGGGTCTACAAAAACAGTTCAAGTTGAAAATTCTGACAGCGATAGCACCATGGTGGAAAAAACAACTGCAAGAAAGGTAACAAAATTGCATTCACATCCATTTAATTTCAGTGAAATGAAGAGCATGTGTCAAAATTTTTGTTGCTGTAATGGGAAGAAATAAATATGAATCTGTGTTCTGATATCTTGAGTGCAGAAAAAAAATTGTACTTTTTACATTACTTTATCTGTAAGGGGCAGCACTTATGCCTTTTATTGTCATTTGCAACAATTGAAAAAGAAGCTGGATGCTTTGGTTTAATGTGATGTAAGTTAGTGTAGAGTCTTCATATCTTAGCTAGTATGAAGTCTTTATACGCTCACAAGAACGATTATCCATATTTCATTTCATTTTACAGTGTCTTACTCTCTGTAACAAACAGACAAAACGTTTTTGAAGGCCTGTGACAGAGCACAGGCCAATGAACAAATACAAGTTTCTTATATTCCTTTGTAACACAAGGACTTGTTCCCTCTGTTAAGGAGGACTTGAAAGCCAAATGCTGCAGAAGGGTTAAGAGTAACTCACATACAGGGGAGTTACTTTAAAAGTGTACAATCCATGTTGGAGAATGAAGGAATATAGGAAGTTCAGTAATGCTGAAGGATGGTTTGTTGTTTATAAATGTGAAGTATCCCATAATTTTCAAACTTCTGAAGCCAAGTTGCAAATAACCCAATTCTCCAATTTATCTGCTTAGTA
>NW_016690255.1:7734242-7804395 GCF_001604755.1 Lepidothrix coronata | reverse complement strand
CTTTTTTCCTTTTTCCTTTTTTCTTTTTTCTTTTTCCCTTTTATCCCTTTTATCCCTTTTTTCCCTTTTTTCTTTTTTTCCTCTTTTTATTTTTTCCTCTTTTTCTTTTTTTCCTTTTTTTTCTTTTTTTTCCTTTTTTTCTTTTTTTCCTTTTTCTCTTTTTTTTTTGTCCTGGTCCTTGTTTGGGATATGATCAAGTTAATTGAAGTGTCATTCAGTACTGGGAAAGAGGAGGGAATGTCTGGGGCCTACAAGCAGCAAGAATAGGAAGACTGTTGCAGAGATATTTAATGGCATTAAATACAGCCTTTATATTTCTACACTTGTATATAAGCTAGTTTTTGTAAAGATTTTTAGGTTATTTATTTAACAAAAAAAAATATTCTACCTTTATGAACTCAGTTAATTATTTTGACACTTCAGTATTTCTCAAAAGAGCCCAACTTCTGACCCAAGAAAACCTTGACATAATCAACAGCTGCTCTCATGCTAAGAAAGCTGAATTGTGTCAGTTTCTTCAAGATTTATTCACGTTTATAATTTAAAAAAAATTAAAATCTGTAATACAGAAGTTAAGATTATTTTCATCTTCACTTTCATCAAAGCAAAGATATCAGGTTTGCTGAAATGTGGTAATTTTTAAGTTTTCCTTTTCCCCGTTTCTTTGCTAAAGATATAACTCGAAATGCTTGGAGTGCATTTATTTGTAGGTTTGAGCATAAAGAAATAGATTAATTTGTTTTTGTAGTGCAGATTACTTCCTTCCTTCCTAGGCTTTGTTTTTCTTATACAAATTATTCTGCGATCTGAATTAAAAACAAAAAAAAAAATCAAAATAGAGTTTACTTGTGAGCTCCCTTTTGCTTCTCTACTCTCTGACTCCCCCTTGCCTTCTCTCCTTGTTGCTTGCTGCCATTTTAGAAAATTGGTGCCAGTTTCCAGACTGGCTGTTGAACCTGCAGCCACTGCCAAAGGAATTGTCTTATCAGTGGCCCTTGTGTCCAGTTCACTGGTTGTCTCAGTGCCTTCCTCTCCAGTAATTCCCAAAGGTGTTCCCTCTCTGATAGTAACAGTAGCAGTTACATCTGCAGAACCACCAACACCCACGCCCTGCAATCTCTGCCAGGTTAGGGAATCTTCTGAAACAGAGGTTTATAGCCTTTGCCAGAATGTTAAGGAAGAAGATACAAATTCATATGAAGGTATGAATAACTTTTTCCAGGAAACGGAAGAGCGAACATGATGCCGTTTATTTAACCACCTGGAAATATGGCCAACTTTGATTTGATTTAAAAAGGAGTAAATTAACGTTCTCTTTTTAATGATCACATATAAAACCCTTGCATTATCATATTAGTTCAGGTCAAGGTCTGCCCTTAGCTGGTTGCCCTAACAAGGAGTTGTTATTTGTTGAGACTGGTCATCAGTACAGAAATTAAAAATGTGGACAAACGTAACATTCTGCCTTGCCTGGTCTTTGAACGTAACATGCCAGTAAAAGCAGGATTACTTAGAAAATGAAAATCTAAGGGAAGGTGGAAGTTTGACCAAGGATACAAATGAGGAATCCCAGTTGGTGGACTGATTAAGTTGATATCAAAAAATAAGCTGATAAACTGCTTGCACTGTTTTGTTCAGCGTTGCTCACTGAGATTTAATCTTTCATTTTTATCCAGAAGTCATTGCTTATTATGCTGTTCTAACAGCCAGTGAGTAGCTATGTGAATAAGCTACACACTCACGTCTTCTGAGAACTTTAAAAAATCATTAGGAATAACATTCCTGTTAATACCACGAGTTTATATCATTTATGCTTTAGGGTACATGTGTTTTTTTTTCAGTTGCTCATCTTGGGGGCATAAATTTAAAAAACCCAACACCTGTAGGAGTATGTAGAGAACCTAGACCATATAATGTTTGCATGAACTATTTTATAAACATAAGAACATAATGTAATTTTCATTTATCTGAATTTATACTTTGAAACTTACTTGGCTAAACTCAGGAAGTAAATTACAGATATGTCATCAAAAGGAGAAACACATTTGGAGTTTGTAAGAATTAATTTTCTCCTTAGAAGAGTCCAACAATAGTGCCCAAAGCCATTTAATACCATACAGAACATGCTTCAGTATGTAATTATCTTTGATAGGCAGAAAAAGAATGCTTATTCTCCCAGGGCTCAGTACATCTGCTAGATTATATGGCTCTCTGTTGTCTCCTTTTGTGTCTTGCCATTGATTGTAGCAGTACCAGACAATAGAGCTGGAATGGGATATCAAGATATTGTCCACACTGCTGTTTGTTAGCCTTCTGAGAGTTTTCTGCTGAACAGATTAAAAATGTGTTCCTCATCATGGCACACTAGTATGGTCTTGTTAACAGAGAAAATTCTTCCTTGTTACTGCATCCTCCAGTGAGGCATGCATTAAATGTTAAGACGTGCAGATCCAGTTCATCCATTTGCCCCAGAGTAGAATAAGCTGTACTCAGTTCTTGACAGATGTTTGCCAGACCTTTTCTTTAAAGGCTTGCTTCATGGAAATTCCTGTCTCCTTGGGCAGTTTATTCTGATAATTATGCTGACTGGCATAGAGTTAGACACTTAGTAGAAGGATAAATAACCATTGCTTGTCTCCTGTTGCAGTGTAAAGCCATTAAATGTTCTCTAACTAGTGGACATGGAAAGTATGTAGTGCTTTTCACTATGCAGCAGTCGTTTATGTGTCTGAACATTACCCTGTTTTATCTGATTAGCAGTTTTCAGTTCAGATTATTGAACCTCTTTGGAAAGTCCACAGATATAAGTTACAGGTTGTTTTATAAAACACATCAACTTTTTTTTAGGTTGCTTCCATGGATTACATTAAATTAATACGTAGACCTGTTGATGCTGAATTTTGAACCTTTCTTTGGACCTTGAAAAAGAGTTGTCTATGCTGTTGGCAGTGACCAGGAGTAGGTGTAACAGTGAATTCTCACTCTTTGAAACGGAATGCCTGTTCTAACCTGCAGGGCTTGGTGCTTCCTCTTGCCTTCCTTTACGTGAAGTTGGATCCAGAAGGCCATTAAGAGTTTTCTAACTTTTAACACGACGTTTTGTGATCGTACGATTAATTGTTTTTATCATTTATAGAACCTGGTTTTTATTCTGGCGTTTCCAGTTTGGTTTTGTATTTAGGCTGCTTTTCAAGTTGGTTAGTCATTTTGATTTCCCTTTGCCAGTGCTCTTTGCTTCTTCTTCTGTTCCAGTTGTGATGATATCTGCATAATTAATTGTATCTCTATTTCAGCATTGTCACTGAAAATAGTAAATAACATTGACTTTGTAAAGACTACTTATTGCATCTTTTGGATTGGAAAGTCCACTACTGGTGGTGGCTGGATATTTATTTCCATGATAGCTAAGCAACAAGATACTCTTTCTTTTTTTCAGTTTCTGTATTCTCTGTATAGCCTGTTTTTCCATTTTCACTATATCTTCATTTATCTGAAAGTATGCATTTTGGGCTGTATCTCATCCTAATTAGATCATCATAAAATTATATTCAGTGATTATTCAAAAGCTAGTGAATCAGTCATAATTTAATAATATATGCAATTTAAGAATAAGAATAAATGTAAAGCTATCAAATTATTTAAGCAGCTTGTGTCTCTTTGTGAGCACCTGCCAATGTATTTTACTGATGATTACCCCAAAAAAGGGGTTCTTTTTAAGGATTACCAACTGCAAAAAGTTTTATTTTTTTCTACAGAACAAATTGGAACCAATGTTTCCTGCTTAGGAATTTTAAATTATTTTTAATTGATCCTTTCTACTGCATAATACTTAACATAAGATAATATTCTAGGGAAAGCAATAAAACTTTTATGCCATTTTATCATACTGGGGGAAATTTACATACATAAGAGATAATTGGATTGTTTGGAGCAAGGTGTGAGAGAGCTCTCAGTGAGATTGGACTCAAGTGAGAAACTTGTGTCTATAGTGGAAGAGATTGGAGAGGGCTTAATGGAGTTTGGATCTGCTCTTGTCAATTTATAGATGCATTTGCAAATGATGACTTGTGTTAGATGGATTAGCTTCTTTCATAAGTAATACCACAGCCACTGTATCTCCCAAGGGCTTAGGGAAGTCTTAAGAGGTTTTAGATTTTTAGATTTTCTTGTCCTAGCATAAAAGAAAAAGGGGGGTGGGAGGGTGGTTGTTTCCTTTGGGGTTTTGAAGGAGGGTTGGCTTTGCTTTTGGTGTATGGGTTTTATTCTGTGTTTTGGTTTGGGGTTTTAGTTTTGTGGGTTTCTAAACTTGGAGTGAAGATAGGTATTCTCTAGGGGCATCAAACTTTATACTTCAGGAATTCTCTTGATATAGACTAATCCCTTCTTTGTGATTTCCCTGGTAGAGACGTTTGTCTTCTGAAGGTTGTAGAGTTTGCAGGTTCTTTTTGTAATCACTTCTGCCTGACTTTTTGGCAACAGTTTAAACTCAGAGCATCAGATGATATCATTATACCTGTGTTTGTTCTTAAAAAAAAAAAAAAAAGAAAAAGAAAAGATGCCTTAGAGAACAGCACCTTTACTTGGAGTTATTTTCTAGTTTTTCTTCAGACAGAATAAATCTTCTGACTACTTGCTTCAGAAGTACCAAGGAACAGCCTTTTGGTTTTCACTGATTGGCAAGTCAGTGTGTGTTGTTCTTCTGTCTTTAGGTAATTAATTTATTAGTGATTTCATCTGATTGTCTGTTAAGAATGATATAAAACTGTGGAGTTGAGATAGCTGACACAGCTGGATAATGTGTTTCTGCAGCATGTAATGAACAGAAAACAGAAAAATGTCCCTGCATTGCATCTTGTTTGGTAGGCTAAAATATTGGGGTTTGCAGAGGGTTGTCTCAAGCAGTCTTCTCACTAACCTGGTATCTTTTATATCCTTTCCTCCTATATTAGCAAAGTAATCAAGCACAAGTTAATATTGTGCCCATTAAGGTTTTTCTCTGTTTATTCTGAAATATGGTTCATAAGCCAAAATCCCCAGATTTATATAACTAAAAAATCCAAATAGTTTGTACCTATTTTTTTCTAAATTTGATAAGAGTTTAAAAAGTTTCTTCATAGATTTTCTAAAATTAAACACTACACTATTTTTGTTGTTGAAATAGAAAAGGGCTTCTTGTATGGATGGATTATGGGGTGGGGGTGGAGGCAGGAGAAAGTTGTTAGGGGTATTTTTTGTTGAATTCACAGTCTGAATTGCAGTGTGAGCTTTTAATGTGCTTTTACTGAGATCATTTTGGTCAGGAAAGGAAATTGGGATGGTTGTCAAGACTTAGAAAATTCTTTTTCAGTATGTGTTGTTCTTTTGCTTATTAATTAAGGCTCTAATAATGAACACCAGTTCTACAGTATTATGTCAAAAAGTAGAAATAACACTAATTAAATTAGAAGTTACTAATTTATAAAAGAAAGAAATGACATTGATTGCTTTTATTAAGGTTAATTTAAAAGTTTATTCAAAAACTTTGTAATATGCATACTTAAACACAAGCACATACATTCTCACATAGTCTTTTCAGTCTGTATACATTATAAGTCTATTCTACTTTTTGCAAAAATTATTTAGTATACTTTTTATTTATATTAGAGCAAGGACAAGATTGCATCCTACAGCAAAACTCCAAAAGTGGATAGGAGTGATGTGGGGAAGGAGATGAAAGAAAAGTCTTCCATGAAACGTAAACTTCCTTTTACTATTAGTCCATCCAGAAATGAAGATCGCAATTCAGACACAGGTAGAACCTTTTTATTTCCTTAACTAATTATTTGTCGATAAAATAGATCCTAATTTAATTAATTGTATCTTATGTTTTTTATTTATTTTTTCCCTTTAAAAAGGATACTAAGTATAAAAGTTGCTTGCTTGCTTCTGATTGTTGCATCTCAGTCTGATGGGCTTTCACCTTGTCATAAGCAACGACCAGCATGCCTCCATAGTTTATCTGCATTTTCCAGTTGCTTCCTAACCTCATTCTTTTGCTTCTATTTTGATAATTAATCTTTCTTTTCATTGTCATCTCTAGAGGTCCATTGTTTAAACTAGTAAACTGATGAAAAAATCTGTAAATACCTTGATTTGAGACACAGCTTGTCAGCCTTTCACAACTGTTTTTTGGGGGAAGGAGAGTGGGAAAGATTGGTAGATGTACTGTCCTCCATATAAAAGAAAAGGTTGCTAGATTATGGAGCTATCCAAACTAGCCATGGAGAGCACACTTTTCTTTCAGTTTAAGTTCCTGTGATCTCTCTCTTCAGGATACCTTTTGTGCACAGGCTAGTAGATTTTTGTAGTTAAAGCTTATTCTATTAAAACTGATTTCAAGATTTCAAAATAGCATTCTTAACATGGCTCTTTTCAAATCAAGATGAAGAGATCTGGATATATTCCAAGAGTACAGTTATCTTTGAGTTTAGATATATAGTTGTCTGTGTCATTGTTCAGTAATAGTTCTGTTGGTAACCAAAAAAACCCCATGCCTTCTGGAAGGCCACCAGAAGGCATGTTCCCCAAATTTCTCAAAAGGCTCAGTACTACAGTTTTTTCTATAGCACTTACTGTACATTTTAATATTTTCATAAACAAGCACTTCCCTTAATATGCTTACACTTAAATGCAAGATAGAAGTATATGCCTCAGTACGTGTTTAATTATTGTCCCGGATTGATTTCATGCAGAAGATTTGGCTCCTGGATAATACACACATGCTTTTGTTACTGTAAAGAGAATATGGTAAGAAATCCAAATTTGAAATAGTCATGTTACAAAACAATACTCTTGGCTTTAGATCTGTTTTCAGTGGTTTTACAGCATTGTAGAGTCTTACTATTTGTGATAACACTTGGTTTTTAAAAGGCCATGTATAAATTAGGAGTATGTTCCCAGCATCTGCTTTATTAAGTTTTTTGCTTGGTATTAGCCCATAACTATTTATCATAATGGAAATAAATATATGTAAATGTAATATTTAGCATTTGTCAAGTGTTTTCTTTGTTGAAAATCTTTTATCATCTCTCCCCACCCCATCAACTTTAAATAAGTCATTGTCACAGCGTCTTGTAAGGTAATGCAATTTTCTGTGTGCCTTTTGCTATAGCATGTAGTGTTACAGTTGCCACAAACAAGATGGATTACTCTAGGCACTTAGACACACACTACAAGACAGTGCTTAAGCTACAAAATCTTTTTGTTGCAAGCTGTAGCAGGGAGATGAAATGAACAGTTCAAGTAGGGGCAAGAAATAGTTACTGTAACAGTAGTAAACATCACCACTTGTTGTGTGTTTCATTTCTGCTGAGGCAAGGAGGTAAGAGCAACTGCCTTGTTTCACGGGGGAGAAACTTGGTACGTAAGCTTTCCAGAAACTTTAGAGCAAGAGTATTATTAGGGTGAAAAACTGTTCCTATAATGCTGATTCTGTACCTAATTAATTAGATTAGACTGGTGAGAATTAAGCATTTAGATTGTGCCAAGTTTTGTTACTGACGTGGATTAGGACTGACATCAGTGATCATGAAATGCAGCGCTACTTCTGACACAAACTTGGCAATATACATGGAAAAACTTTGATATCAGTAAACTAAACTGTTACCTCTGACTGAACTGTCTCCCTGATAACCATGCACAGAAAATGACAAATGTTGAGAAGGAAGAAAGTTTTTGGAGATGAGAATGTAATCGGAAACAGAGGGGGAAAAAGAAGAGGTGATGGAAAGCTTCTTATCAGCTAGTAGTGCTAAAAAATAAAAGCCCTCTTCTTAGAGTTTGTGACAGTCTGTACTGGTATTCTAGGAAAATGGTTAAAGGTTGTGTATGCAATTCAGAATTGAAAAGACTTGGAAAAAACACGTGCTACTGCTACATTCTTCCCACTCTCCATTACAGTTTAAAGGATGCATTTTATCCTTTTCCAATAGATTGAGTTTTAATAGCCTTCTAATGTGTTTTTTTCAGAGTTCAGAATAGCAAAATTGTCTTACGACTTTTGGTAAATAGTTGCTCTGTATCAGTTTATATGACCTTTGAGTTTGATTTTTAGATTATTTTAAAGATATACGGTCTTTAAAATTGTGTCTGAGTAAACAAAAAGATGCCATAAAAAGTAACTCTAGGATAAAAAATTTAATCAATAGTTTAATTTAATAAATAGTTTATCCCCAAGATATGTGATAGGATCACTAGCTGATTGTAGAAACCCCATGATAATTAGGTTTCATCCTGTTTAGGCATGTAAATCAGACAAAGAATGGGGATACCTAGTTTTGTGAACTTACATCATTAGGTCTGTCTTGGTTCTATTTCCACAGTCTTTCATAAACTAAGATTTTGGGGTTTTTGCTTATTTTTGTAAAAATTCCCCCTGCAATTCACCTCTTTCTCCTTTTTCTGGTGGGAAAGGTCTTGTCTAAAAATGGTAAGTGATAATGATCACAGACACCCAAACTGAATGTTAACTTTATGTAAAAATACTTTTTAAAAAAAATTGATATCTGCAACAGTATACATAAAGTACATTTTACAGTCAGTCAGTTTGGCAAGACTGAAATCAAAGAGCATTTGTAGTGTCCTGTAAGAGTCTAGAACAATTATAGCCCACTTCTTTGTCTAAATTTAAATGTAAATCTTTTTTTTTTTTCCCTAAGAAACTCTGCAATAAATTAGCATTAAATAAAGATTTGGCCTTTAGGTTACTTTCCTAATAATTTCATACCCACTAGGACTGTTGCGTAAAGGTGGGCCTAAAGGTAGTCATGCAATGCCAGTTGAGATGGTTGCAGTAGCTGCAAAGACTGCAGAGGTCTGGAAGATAGTGTGGGTCCCAGGAGACCTGTGGCCTTCTGAAGAGGCCTAAACTGAGGGCTCTGTTATGACATCTCCATTCTTTGGTCAGAGCAACCACAAAAAACTAATGCAGTATATACATATTGCAGACAAATGTATTTGTACTGCAGTATAGCTTTAGCCTTGATATAAGTAAATCTTAGGGAGGAGTCTACATGGAAACTTTAAGACTGATGGTTTGGATGGTGGAAGGAGAAACATTTTTCATACCTTTTAAAATAAATTCTCTGATTTGAAATCTCCCAATCCCAAACTATAATTTGATTAAAAAGCCATCAGTTATTTAGCCTACTTAAAAAAAAGTCTGATTAGTCTCAAATAACCTGTAATGTGATTATTAGAATAAAAACAACAGGCAAGTGTTGATCTTGCAAAGGTCAGATTTGTTTTCTTTCGCTACCTTATTAGTCTAAAGAGAGAAAAGTGCATTTTTCATAATAATTAAACATACCTGCAGGTCAACTGCAGGTCGTAAAAATATTTTCATTGTGAAGGTAGTCTTGTTACACAGTTGATTATTCAGGAAGAATAACAAGTTGCAATTACATAATGTGGTAATTTGTTGATCTTTCTTGGAAATTATGTTTTCTAGATTTTCTGTTTACAGGAGGATTTTGGTTTTGTTTTCTGACCCCTTCAATTTCAGTCTTTAAAGTAGTCCAAAAGTGGCACAGTCATACTTCTTTTAGCACTTGCTTGACATCCAGGAGAGCAAAACAACTGACCTCTTAATGTTGCATGGGTACATCACAGTAACACAATTCCTGTGCTTGTGCATCCCGTAGTTACAGAGGTTAGTGGGGCTGTTGAAGGGATCGTTTACACACTGCTTGATGGATTTGGGCTGACTGTTCAGCTATAACAAGTTCCTCTAACTGTTGTTTGGGCTTGAGGCAGGAAAGCAGAGGCAGTTTTATGTGTCTTTGTTGGTTTGGTTAAATAAATATGTCATAAACTTGATTAATTAGGTATCACAATAGTACCTTGATATCTCTACATTGTTCAGTGCGTTATAAAGTCTCTTCGTGACATTTTAAGATTTCTCTTTCCCTGAGGACAGGAAGCAGCAGTCAGTCATGATGTGTTTCCTCTTTAAAATAACTTCATTCAGATTGCCATCATCACACAGAGCTCCATAACTCTGTTTCTCAGCTTCATCATCTGCAAAACTGATCACCTTGACCTGTCTTCTGCAGTTGTTAGCAATGAACATATTAGTCTTTTGTTGTATATCATTGAGTCTTAAAACTTCCTTAGAAGCACTTATTTCAAGCAGTTCATATTTTGACTTCACGTGGTCCTATTAATCCTGTTATTCCTTACAATTTGGACTGTGATGGGATTCTTGTACATGAAAACAGACTATCATGAGCCCCAAAAATTGAATTTGGTCTTTTAACTTTATTTCCTTTATTCACTAAGGTGATTATTTTACCAAATGAAATATGCTGTTAGTTTGGCATGTTTTTGGTTTGAGAAGTCCATATGTTACATTATTTAATAATTTAGTTTCCTAAAACATTTAGAAATTATTTGACTGTGAATTTGTAAATTATCCAATGTTAAAAAAAACAAAAATAAAATAAGGAAGAAGAAACAACAATCAAGCAAACAAACAAAAAAACCTAGATACAGTATTGATTGCCTCAGGATCTGTCATGCATAAGTTGTCCTAAAATAATTGCCAGCATCTTCGATGTTTCTTGTGCCAAAACATTTAAGTCCTGTGAATGGATTTCATTAAGCTCTGCTACAAATAAGTGCTCAAATGCTCCTAAATCACAGTTTCACATATCTTGACTGTTTTGAAATAATTTTTGAAAGCGTTAGGTGAAAAGCTTATGTTGCAGAAGGAAAATATTTGGAAGGATACTGTCTAGATAGATTTGGCTGCATGTTATGAAGTTTATTTAATGAATATGATTGAACATAAAGTGACTTGAAGAGTGTCAATTTTTTTTCTTAATAACAAGTGAAAAATTCCCTCATGTTTTGTTTGTAACTGCCGAAGAACACCAAAAAGTGACAATAATCTGAATATAAAAGAAGATGCTTTTATTCCATAGACTTTGAAAACAAAATGCTCAAAATCTAAAAAAAAAAACCCAAACAAAAAAAACCCCACCCAAGTAATTGACTTCAACAGTCAATTTTGTACATGAAATTTTATCTAAATTTAATTTCTTAAACTGATGTTATTCCTCTATTATTATTTCTCTATTATTATCTATATTATTATTGCTCTACAAAATGTATAAACATCAAGTACACAGCTGTGAAAAGTTTTCTGTAACCACAAGATAAAGGATACATAAAAAGTTGAATTTCCTAAATGTTTAGTCATCTCCTGTTAAGGTGCAGTGTACTGTGTGATGGTATTCTTGGAGCATTGATTTATTTATTGATGTATAAAAATTTCTATTTTGTATGCCCTACGCCCTTCGTTTTGCTTCCTTCCACTCCTTTTTTCCTGTGTTTTTATCTTGTACACTCAGAACCAGGTTATATGCATGAGAAATCTTAAGGGGAAAAGCCACAGCCTTATACAGGACATACTCCAGTAAAAGGATTGTCAGGTGCACCTGCTATAGTCTTGACACTTTTTTAGGTTTGTTGTAAGAGTAAAAGCTAGATGATCAGAAGATTTATTTTACTTACTTTGATATATTATTTTTTTCAAGCTGAGTATAGCTATAAAATTATAAGGAAAAATTCAGAATGAAAACAAATGTGTTTTTCAAAAAAAAATCATGAGCAGTAAATAGCATAAGCTAAGAAACAGCGGATCAAGCTGGACAAACTGAAATATGTTGTTTTGATGGAAGTACTAAATCAGTCAATAAAAAAGTTTGCTGTACATTATTCTTGGAGAAAGGACAACATATTCGCAGTGAAAAGTTGAAAATGTGATTTTGTTATAGGGTTTTTTTTATTTTCCTATGCAGATACTTTTATCAAGAAGTGTTGATTTGGATATTGAATTCATTTTTTAGATATTCAGGACCTTGAGATGCATGTAGTTTAAAAAAATTGGTTGCTTCTGTAAAAGAGATCTTGTTTCCTTTTTAAATATGATGGATAAAGTTATAGTGGTTTCTTTGATATGTACGTAGGTCTGTAGCTTTCCATTCTTTAAATAGTCTTGCTTGCAGTTGTTTAGCTTGTAAAATTATGTATTTCTTATGTGGAATTCAAGATGAGAACTACTGATGTGCCTTCCTGTGCCTCAAGAGCACTGCATTACTAGAGCTTGTGTCTGTAATCAAGCCTAGAAGATGAGATTTAGAGAAGGCTAGGAAGTCAGAAAATGAGTTGAGAGGAAATGAATGAAACAAGGAAGAATGCAGAAGTGGAGAAAATGAAATGGTAACTAGGAACCTCAAAGGGACTTAAGCTTCTCATTTGTAATTTTTATCTCTCTGCAGAAGGTCAGTGAAGTTTTCCTCAGTGGAGTCCTCTTAAGATTTTCTGCTTTGCAGATGACAGAGTTTCTTGGTTTTGGTGGGGATTTTTTTGGTTTTGTGTCTGACTTGTTTATTCAGATGTGTAATTTTAGCTCCTGGTTTAAAACTTGAACATGAAACATTAAACAACTTCCATAAATATTGATAAAAGGAAAGAAGTTATGTATATAAAATAGCTGTATGTTTTTGAAGGATTTGAATTTTGTAGAAGAAATTGCTTTAAGATGAAATAACAGGATGAGTTTGAGAGAAACAATCTTCTGACTAATTACTTAGCAAATATCAATATTAGAAAGTCTTTTCCTAATTTTTAACATGGTGTCTTGAGAGAAGTAGAAATAGATTGTAGTATCAGATCTGTATTTAAGATTGAAAATTGACCAGCTGATCTTACAGAATGTTTTAAGTGCCTGACTTTAATCTCTGAAAATTAAACTTGTGACGTATACAGGCCTTCCTGCTGTAAAACAAGTTTTTTGTCTTTTAGAATTTTTTAATAATCCTGCTTACAGCTTTAAGTGCTTCAACTCATATTATTCTAATATGATTAGAACAGGTAACCAACACTAACACAAAGGCAGTAAAATTTCTGTTTTTCATCACCTGCCACCAATCACCAGTTTACATACCTTAAAAGGATTGTTTTATTTCTAGAAAAATGTTTTGATGGAACAGCTGTTTCAGTTTTTAAATGTTCCTATTTCCAGAGAAGGAAGGTCCAGAGAAAAAGAAAATGAAGAAGGATGCTGGAAATAAGAAATCAGCACCAGTTAGCATTCTTTTTGGTTATCCTCTGTCAGAGCGCAAACAGATGGCACTTCTCATGCAGATGACAGCAAGAGACAACAGTCCAGGTGATCTTACAGAGTTTTCTTCCTCCTGCCGGTTTAATTCTGCCCCAGTCAGAATATTGTGATCCCTGAATGTTTTTTTCAACAGTCCTTGGTTTTTTGACATTTTTTTAATTATCCGTAGTTCTGTTAAACGCTATTTTGCATGGATGAGTAATTTGATGAAAAATTCTTGACCTTCTCTATTTATGTGCAAAGCTTTGCATTATGATAGCTGTAAAAATTGAACATTTCTTTTCTTCCTTTGATTATTTTTGCCTCTCAGACACTGTTCTGTATGGATTGTTTCCTTTTTCTGTCCTTGAAACCTGCTTTAAAAATAGTTAGATTTTGCAAAGTGCCCTGTTTCACATTGAAAATAGGCATTGTGTTGATACATAGGAAGTGTCAAATATGTCCTTTATTTAAATATAATTATTCACATATTGTTGTCATCTTTGAATGCAAGTGTTAACACTCTACTTCACCTCATTTTAATTAACCTACAGCAACCATTTAAAACTTCCTTTGTAGATTCCACCTTAAATCATTCCTTACAAACAACACCAACACAAAAGAAAACTCCAACCTCTTCTTCAAGACAAAAAGACAAGGTTAACAAGAGAAATGAACGAGGGGAAACTCCTCTACATATGGCAGCAATTCGAGGGGATGTTAAACAGGTCAAGGAGCTAATCAGATTGGGTGCAAATGTGAATGTAAAAGATTTTGCAGGTAAGTTGATACATACAGGTTCTCTTGACTGTATAAATTAAAAGAAATGCTGAAGTTGTTAACAGTTTTCCTTTCAGTTCATGTTACATGCAAATGAAAAAAATATAACTTAGTAGAAATTCTCAAATCATGTTTTTTATTTCCAGTGGCAGTGGTAGTCCTGGAATTCTATGGTACATAGTGTGTTATTAGAATAGCGTTATTAATATCTGGAGGTTTCACTTGTGTCCAGGGCCTTTGCATGGTAGGTGTTTACAGAAATATGTGTGCACAGTTGCTGAACTTTGTAGGATTATACTGGGCAAAGTCAGATAGTGGGATTGTAGGCTATGTGAGGAGATGCAAAGTTTAGTAATGGTGAAAGTGCAATGTACATTGTCTTCTCACTGGGACAGCTAGTGTACACCAAAGCAGGTGAAAGTTTGCACTTGCCATCTAGTCCTGCTGGATTAAGGATAGTTTTGATATGTCAGTATTTGTTGTGATTTCAGCACTCATTCATGAACTTGAAGTTAAGTTTAACATATGCAGTCTTTTTAAATTTATGGGTCAGAATGGTTATAGTGAGAATTGCATTCTCAGTGGGAATGGTTGGGATGAGTTGAGGTAGCAGGCCCATGTGGGAGAAACTAAGAACTATATGGCGCAATTAGTTGTCAGCTCAAACTTGACACAAGAGAAGATATTAATGAGATGAACTGAAGTCTTGATTTTAGGTAAGAAACAGATCAGTAATTCCTCAGTTTGCAGAGAGTAGTTGAATTTGTATTTGAAGATGAGGCTGTCCAGGGCTGGCATGTAGTGGAAGAAAGGAAGCAGAAGTAGAACATGGCAGGATCTTCAGGAATTTGAGAGGAGAGATGAGAAGAACTTGTTGACAAGAGCAATTTTAGAAAAAGAGGGGGAGGCTTAGGGGAAGACAGGCCCATAGAAATCACAGGGAGAATAGAAATGTTTAAGAGATGATATGGTGGGTTAACTTTGGCTGGCTGCCAGATACCCACGCAGCTGCTCTTGTACTTCTCCTCAACAGGGCAGGTGGAGAAAATAAGGTGGAAAAAATCCCATGTGGGTCGATTTAAAGACCATTTAAATAAGCAAAGCAAAAGCTGTATGTGCAAGCAAAAGAAAAAGAAAAATTCATTCACTACTTCCCTCCAGCAGTCAAACATTCAGTCACTTCCCAGGAAGCAGGTGTAATGGTTGCTTGGAAAAATGAACACCGTTACCTACAAACATCCCTCCTTCCTTCTCCTTTGGCTGAGCTTTTATTGCTAACCATGACGTCATGTTTGGGCAGTTAGGGTTAGCTGTCCTGGCTGTGTCCCCTCCCAGCCTCTTGTGCAGGAGGAGGGAGAGAGAAAACCATGACTCTATACAAGCACTGTTCAGCAGTAGCTGAAACACTGGTGTATTATGACTACTGTTTCAGCCCCAAATGCAATGCTCAGCACCGTATGGGCAGCTCTGAAGGAAGTTAGCTTTGTAGCTTCATCCCAGCCTGACCTAATACAGATACTTAATTTTAAAGGCGCGTGAAAGAAGGAGGACAATGACTGAGAACTGGTTGTGAGAATCTGTTGGGAACAAGTAATTCAAAACCCTGGAGGAGGTGTTTGGGATCAAGTTGAGATACTTCTCCATTGGTAATCCAAAGTGAGAAGCAGAGGTGGCTGAGCTTCAAAATCCTGTGCAGAGGAAGAAGTCAAGAAGAGGGGGAGGATTGAAGCAGTGAGTCATGAGTGGAGAAGAGTAGGAATTTAGGATGCAGTGAAGTTTAGAGAATTAAGAGTTTTTTAGCTAAGAATTTGGCAGAACTAGAGGAGCAGAAAATGAATTAGTAATGGAGGAAGTAACCCTGCTTGTGGGATATCTGCCAGAATGATACTGCCATGTGAGAACAAGAGTAAAGGAAACAGATGTTGAGAGCAAGCCAGGACTAGAGTTGGCAGGCTGGACATTGTGATAGGATGGAAAAGCAAAGCAGTAAAACATGGAGAAGAATGAATTACGGAGAGAATTAACAAGGGAAAAAAGATAGGGATCAGAGGGCTGAGAGCCAGAAGAGGGTCATCATGTTGGGTGAGTGCAAAAAGGGAAAATGACAAGAAAGTGTCAAAAAGGAGGTGGTAGCAGGCAATGTTGGAAGTGAGCGACCCACGTGATGATTGGAGAGGAAATTCAGTGTATGAAGATTAGAAAGAAGTGTTTTGCTGTAGAATAACGTAGAAGCTTTTTTTTTTTTTTTTTCATTTAAATGAGTGACAGCTGGGAAGTTGAGTGAAAAATGAAGGTGAGAAATCACATTACTGAGGGATTAGATAAATTAGGAGTTTCTTGTACCTCCTTTTCATGGATGTACAAGATCACTACTGATTAAACACAGAGTTAACATGAGTGAACTCTTCCAGACTTGCACTGGTTTTGTTGGAAACAAAAGCTGAATGCCTCCCCAGAACTGGGCTTTGAGAAGGCATCAACTGCAGACTAGTTCAGGTTAGCTATGAAGTAGAAGTCATCAAGTTTGGGAGAGGAAACTGAGGTAAGGAATATTACATGTGCAGGTTGGTTGTCATCTTCAGTTGAGGCTCTGCTATAGAAAATGAGCACTGAACTCCAGATTATCGATGTGGAAATCAAAATTGAAAAAAATGAGTAGTGTTCTAGGAAATACCAAGAGCAAGTTCTCTGCCATTGTTTATTAATACCTTACTATCAAGCTGCTGAATGTTGTTAGTGATTCCTAGTACATGTTCAGTACCTCCAAAGGAGCACTGGTGATGGTAATTTCCCATACTTCTTTCCAGTAGTGGGGTTTTCAAACAGTTTCCATACAGAATAATGTTATTTATATATATCCCTAACACTGTTCAAATGTTCACTAGTCAAAGAAATTCTAACATGTTTAACCTAGGGATTATGTTCCAGATTTCATCTTTTACTGTTTCATTAGCGATTTCAGTGTTCAATTTAATCACAGAAAAATCTGGAATTTGGCATGACATGAAATTTTAAGTTGATAAAGCGTGTGTCGTTCATCAGATGGACAGCATTACTCACATTGTGAGTGTATTTTGAAATGTTTAGAGGCAATAGAGACATGCAGCACAGGAGAAAAAAACCAGACTTAAATCTTGGACCTTTCAGTCTTAAACTTACTACTCTTTTCTACAGGTTGGACACCACTGCATGAAGCTTGTAATGTTGGTTACTACGATGTTGCCAAAGTCCTGATAGCAGCAGGAGCCGATGTGAACACACAGGGCTTGGATGATGATACTCCACTTCACGATTCTGCTAGTAGTGGGCATAGAAATGTAAGTTCTATGTAGTAAATACCTGGTTTGAAATGCTCAGTCTTTAGAACAAATTCTAACTGTCCTCATTGCAGTCATATGGTTTTATAATTCTGCTTCTGGTGTTTTGGGAGCATCTTAAACTTGCTCTGATTGTCTTTGTTTTGTCTTGCTTTTCATTTGATTTCTATTGCCAGATATTTTCTACCAGTATCTGTTTTCTTAAATATTTAAAGGTTTCACCTTTAGTTTTTTAATGACTTTTTCTGAGAGACTTCTACTGTATAGAATTCTCAAAACAAAAATGTCTCCAAACAGTATATTGTGGATTTGTATGTAATATATATATATATTTAGAAATATTTAAGGATATATATCCAATATTTCTTTTAATATATTGTTTGTGGCATTGAAATAGAGAATTGATATATATATATTCTTAGTATTTTTTTTTTTTTTTGAAATATACCGATGAGCATGTGAAGAAGATAAATGAAGCACTGTAGATAATTTACATTAATTTATAAATTTGTTCTTGATTTCTGCAAATAAAATGCAGAGATTACTCCATTTCCCTTTATATCTCTTCTATTTCATTACTATACGTGTGATGTGTTGTATAAAGCAAAAAATAGAAAACATCCTTAAATTAAGTACACCTTCCAAAAAAGGTGTTCCATTTTAAAGGTTTTTCTGGAAAAGCTAGAGAAATTAATTACGATAATCTGATTGTGATTTTTTTTTTAATTAACTGTTTAGTAACTAAACAAAAGTTGGTCATCAGATCAAAGTTGCATGAAGTCTTAGCAAAGTTTTGGAGAACAGGACCTCTTGCTTGTTTGGTCTCAGTATAGGTATCTGTGACCATCTCACTGACATTATGTATCAGAATAATTTTGAAGTTACCTGTTAAGATATCACTGTCTGATGAATTTCTACATTCTTAACACATAGGACTGGATACTGTGCTGAAAATGGAGTGGCCTTGGTATCATTGTAACATTAACAATTTCTTGGCCTTCATGATAGAGAAATTGATGACTTTGATGTATGCTGTGCAGTTGGGGTTGGAAGTAGCTTGTTCCTCCAAAAATATACTTGGATCTCTCTCAGGTATTTTTGGAAATGCCTTAGAAACCAATAGTATTGCTACTTGTAAAACTTTTCCTGTTCCATACAGTTCAGTGTTATGAAATTTGGAGCAAGAAGGTGCATCAAGTGCAGAAGAGTAGAGAGCTTGGTAGGTGAGGAACCAGATAAATTGTATGAAGAAACACTAGAACAGCAAGAACAAAAGCCCACTGTTGTCTTCCTTTGTACTGATGCTGTGTCTGTGTAACAGAAGTCTTCCCCTTTACTTCTTCTAATGAGCAGACTGTGTGTACCTGGACTTGGCATTCTAGTTGCTGAAGTCTTGCTTCCCATTCTCAGTTTCATAGGTAGGAGTTAGGATTGTGTATCATGTTACCCACATTTTGTGTGCAACAGAAGATTTTTATGCTGGTCAAGTAACACATGGAAAACCTAAAAGTTAATTTATTTAATGCTGCAGATTGTGAAGCTGTTGCTTCGACATGGTGGAAATCCATTTCAAGCCAATAAACACGGAGAGAGACCTGTTGATGTGGCTGAAACTGAAGAGTTGGAAATGCTGTTGAAAAGGGAGGTGCCCATCTCTGATGATGAGGACAGTTGCTCAGGTAAAAGCAGCTATTTAACTGCATACTTCCAAGTTTATCATTTCACCTGAAGTTATGTGGTTTTATATTTTGCGTAGTGTTGGCTATTAAGACTTGCTGCAGATAGCAATTACTATTGCTAAGGTTGTTTTCCACTTTTATTTTTAGAGGTAGTTTTTCATTTTTCAGTTGAATTATCTGAAATGTTTATTCTGACTTTTTTTTACTTTTCTCTCTGTCTTTAATAAGACTTTCCCACTCTCCAAATGAACTCTGTCTCAGAATGGTGATTCTACCAGAGAAAGATACAGAGGAAAATACTGTATTTGTTATGATACGAAGTGTTTTTTGAGAGGTGATCTTGGGGGAAAATATCCCCAAAGTCCCTTATTTTCCACCTTTAGTAGATGAATCAGGAGTTAGTGTCTCACATACCTATAACATAGGTACACTTAGTGAAGAAAAGTCCCTGCCAGTGGGGGAACCACTGGTTTGTGAAGGCAACCAGATAGGTAACTTGCTTACGTGGAGGCAGTAATTCTTGGCCCCTCCTGTATTCTTCTGTGGGTTAAGGAGTATATAACACCTCTTAGGGCATAAAAAGAACTGCTATCTCCTCAGAAGCAAAAGATTCTTGACCATGAGTAACTTGCTTGAGTGCTAGGCAGGAACTTTCCATTTTGCTTTCACAGAATCTTCAGGATTTCAGATTTTTATAGGTAAAAGAAATGAGGTGGATTGAAAACTGACTGAATATTGAGGCCCAGAGGGTGATGGTGAGTGGCACAAAGTTTAGTTGAAGGCCAGTAACTGGTCATGTACCGCAGGGGTCAATACTGGGTCCAGTCCTGTTTAACATCTTCATTAATGTTTGGGGTAGAGTGTACCGTCAGGAAATTTCCTGATGAAACAAAACTGAGGAGGAGTGGCTGATGCACCAGAGGGTTGTGCTGCCATCCAGAGGAACCTCAGCGTGCTGGAGAAATGGGATGATGGGAATCTGATATAGTTCAACCAGAGGAAATGTAAAGTCCTGCACCTGGAGAGGAACAGCCCCTGGGCACCAGTGCAGGCTGGGATCTGACCATATGAGGAAGAAGCTTAGCAGAAAAAGCCCTGGGGGTCCCAGCGGACACCAGGCTGATGGTGAACGACTTATATGCCCTTGCTACAAAGAAGGCCATGGTATCCTGGGCTGCATTAGGAGTGTTGCCAGCAGGTTGAGGGAGGTGATCCTTCCCCTCTGCTCAGCACTGGTGAGGCCACAGCTGGAGTGATGGGTCCAGTTGTTATGAGAGAGCCATTGGACATGCTGAGGAGAGTCCAATGGAGAGGCCGGAAGATGATGAAAAGACTGAACCACCTTTCCTATAAGGAAAGGTTGAGAGACCAGGGACCATTCAGCCTGGAGAAGAGAAGGCTTAGGGGGATCTTTACTGATGTGTACAAGTACCTGAGAGGAGGGTGCAAAAGGACTCTTTTCAGTGATGTGCAGTGATGGGACCAGAGGCAATGGGCACAACTTGAAATACAGGAGGTTCCCTCTCAACATCAGAAAACATTTTTTTTACTGTGAGGATGTCTGAGCACTGGCACAGGTTGTTGAGGGAGGCTGTGGAGTCTCTGTTCTTAGAGATATTCAAAAGTGTCTTGGACGTGGTTCTGGGAAACTGGCTCTGGGTGGCCCTGCTTGAGGGACAGGGGTTGAATGAGGTGATGTCCAGAGGTCCCTTTCAACCATAACCATTCTGTGATCTGTGAAAAGTACACAAGGAAGAGCATCATGTCCCATGATTGTAAAAGTTGGTTTCTCTTTCCTGGACAAATAAATAAAACCCAAACAATCAAGTTAAAAGAAGAAAAACAAAACAAAACAAAACAAAAAAAAAAACCAAACCAAAACAAAAAAAAAAAAACCACAAAACAAACCCCTAGGAATATTTTCAAAGTTTCATTATACTTCAGGAAAAAAAAGTCATATTGCCCTTTGTTTTAATGTAATATTAACTCTTTTGACATTAGAGGATTAACCTGAAATACAGTGCATGGTCCTTTGGTTTTAAGGGGCATTTGTGGCATTGGTCCACAGAATCTACATCAGCTTAGTGAAATTAGTGATCTTAAGAAAAATATTTTTACATGTGTATAATACAAACTTGCTACTATTTAGCAATTAATTCCTCAACAGTCTGTCTGTGCAGGGTGTTGCTTAGTTTCCACGGACTGGTTGCTAAGGAGAGTGGAATGTTCTCTGCAGTTTCTCAAGGAGTCAGGGTTAGAGAATAGATGATCCACCTCCTGTGCTTCCATTGCGTTACTTTTGGTCATTAAGAAGTTCTCTGATGTGTTTGGAATGAGACAAGTTTGTTAAGAGCAAAGCAAATGGGGACGTGGGAGAGAGAAGAAGCAACTGCCTTATAGGAGAAGGGTGAAGGACAAGCTACATGGAGTGGTTAGATTTAAGGCAGGAAGATGATGGCATGAACACATGGGTAAGGGGGGGATGTATAAAAAGCTATTAGCACAGAGCTAGTAATATGTTCTGGGTGATGCAGACAGTATAGAAGATAATAGGGACTTTTGGGATCTATTTTGTTGATATGATGTGGTTTGAATGCAAAGTACCTGAGAAGCTTCCTGGCAAGATACAAGTCTAAACATGGTGTACTGGCAGTTTTTTCACAGAGGGTCCTGCTGAAAATGAGGGGGGATCTTGCAGCAGAACATTTTTATTTTCCTCATTAAAATTTCTCATGTATCAAAACTGCTGCATCGCTTTCTTTACGCTTTCTTTAGTCCCTGGTATTGAATATGACAATACTCAGTTCTTTTTAAAAAGCAAACTGATAGATTCAGCTGAAGAGGCTTGGCTTGGAACGTTATTTGGAGGGAACAATACATCCAGAAATACTTCTTAAGGTTTTTTGAGTTCTAGATTTTCATATGAACAGGTTGTGATTTTCATATGAACAGGCTCCATCTGTTTCCTAAAGCCTAATTTTAGGAGCAGTTAAGAGTCTTACATTTTGGACTTTCAAGCCCAAGACATGCTTGTTTGAGTGCATAGCAGAGACCAGTTGCATGAATTACAGTACAGTCTGCTTTAGGCTGTCTGTATCAGGTGAATATTCATGAGGGAATTTTTTTACATGAGCAGGTGTTTGTTTTACAAGAATAAAAGCTCATCTGCTGTTGAAACATGACTGAATAGTTCATGTGGAGGAATGTAGTTTGGTTGTTACAGAGCATAAGAGTTGAATTCCCAGAGGAATGAGTTGTCATAGTAAGATGTCCTTGAGAAAGAGTCAGGCTATGCAGGAATGTATAATGATGATAAATAATATTATAAATGTAATAATAAATAAATATAATAAACCTCACAATAGGCGAGGTTTCCAAAATTTAAAATGCACTGCTTTTACTAGATTTGGGTATAAATGCTAATTAGTATTTTTACATGCTTGAATGAGAGCTGTAAAACTTTGGTTTCATGACCTTTTTCTCTCATGACCGTTTTCTCTTAAAAAGCTTAATTCTAGGGCAAAGGTTTATGTGTGTTTAAAGTAGGTTTTTTCCTTTCTTCATTTGTATAGAAGTATGCCTGCTGAACTGAACTATTTTGTTCTGAAGTGTGAAGTGTCCCGTCAGTTTTCAACTAATTTTTGGTTTTCTTACCCTAGATTCTGAAGAAGCTCCATCTGTAAATCCTTCCAGTGTAGATGGGAATGTTGATTCAGAAGCAGAAAAGGACCCTGCAGCCAACAACAGCAAACAAGTGGTCCCTAGTAAGGCACCACTTCCATCTGCTCTTGATGAGTATGAGTTTAAAGATGATGATGAAGATGAAATGAAAAAAATGATAGATGACAAACATGTTCTTAGAAAAGACCTACGGAAAGAGGATGAGACTGAAGCTGAAAAGTCCAGCTTATTTGTGAAACAAGAAAAAGTTGTGTTCTCAAAGTCATTTAAAAGCAAAAAGCAGAAGCCATCAAGAGTTCTGTATTCCAGTTCTGAAAGCTCAGATGAAGAAATACTTCAGGACAAGAAGATAGTCTCTCCTTGCTCTGTTTCAGAGACATCAAATTCTGATGTCAGAGTGAAGAAAGAATATATAGTTACAAATGAACACAAGCAAAAAGGCAAGGTTAAAAGGAAAGTAAAAAATCAGAGCAAAAATAAAGAGAATCAAGAAGTAAAGCAAGAAAAAGAAAATGCTAGAGTAACAAATATAGCTCCTTCTGGGTTAGATTCTTTAGATAAAGCTAGAGAGGAAGAAACCTTTAAGAAGTCTTTCACTTCAAAAGAAGATTCTTCTTTACATCTATTTCATATCGCTGCCGGAAAATCTCCAAAGCATCCCTGTGGATTAAGTGAAAAGCAGTCAACACCACTAAAGCAAGAAAACACCAAAACTTGCTTATCACCGGGAGGTTCTGAAATAACGTTGCAGTCTGAATTAGTTCGGTATGATCACAACACTGATTCTGATTATTTAGTAGAAAGCTCTAGTGGCAAATCCAGCAAGCACAAAGAAAAAAGCAAGCATCATCAAAAAGATTTTCACTTGGAATTTGGTGAAAAATCTAGTCCTAAAATTAAAGAGGAAGATAATAGCTCAACATTTGAGAATTCAGAGTATACTTTGAAAAAGATTGACAAGGAAGGTAAAACACTTAAAAAGCATAAATTAAAGCACAAAGACAGAGAAAAGGAAAAGCACAAAAAGGAACAGGATGGGGAGAAGGAAAAACATAAGCATAAAGATAATGGTAAAGAAGTTCAAAGAAGTATTGAGTTTGACCGAGAATTTTGGAAAGAGAACTTTTTCAAAAGTGATGAAAATGAAGATACATTGTTAAATACAGAACACGAATCTCTTTCTTCAGACAGAAAATCAAAGCTAGAAAAGGCTATGGCAAAAGAAGATAAGTTAGTTAAGGAGAGACAGTTCCAGAAAGAAAGAAATACTAAAGAGGAGAGAGAAAAAAACAAAAAGGAAAGTGAGAAGTTTCTCAAGGATGGAAAAATAAAAGATGTAAAAGAAGAGAAAGAAATTATGCTTGCAGATAAAGAAATGGAATTGTTCTGTTTTGGTGTTAAAGATGAGGCAGGCAGCATGCATTCAATAGAAAGAGAAACAGATACTGAAAAGCAGGAAAAGAATTTAAAGGAAAATAAAGAAAAGACTGAGAAGCGAACCTCAGCCAAAGAAAAAGACGTTGAAAAGATAGAAAGAAAACATGGAGAAAAAGAGAAAAAGCTAAAGCATGAATACAAGATAGAGAAAGAAAAAGCAGAAGTAAATGAAAGTACAGAGAAAGTAAAGGAGAAGCCCAGTGTTCAGCAAGCAGAAAGATGCCATAAGGAAAATGATAAAGTAAAAAGCATGGGTACTCTTAAAAAACTTGATGACAAAGAAAAAAATAAAGAAAAAACTGATAAGAAGCATGACAAAGAAAAGACTGATAAAGACAGACATTGGGCTGAAAGCAAAGAAAAACACTGTACTGAAAGAAAAGTCAAGCAGTCTGAAAAAGAATCTGAATATACTAAATTAGAAAAAAACAGAACTAAAGAAAAGGAATTTGAAAAGAAAGACAAATCCAAAGACAAGGAGATCTCATCATCAGCAAACTCAAAACACTTGCAAGAGGAAAGGAGATGCAGTATTACAGAAAGTAATAAAACAGTGCATGACAAACTGTCATCTTTGAAAGAAAAACCAAAAGATGATTTGTTGAAAACTCCAGATGGTAGAGAGAAAGATAAAAAAGATAAAGACATAGACCGATACAAAGAGAGAGACAAGCATAAAGATAAACTGCATCAAAGTAGTTTACTTAAACTAAAACTTGAACATGAGAAACTTAAGCCTAAACCAGCTCCTGCACCAAAGGATGCTCGACCTAAAGAAAAAAGATTAGTCAACGATGATTTAATGCAAACTAGTTTTGAAAGAATGCTGAGCCTTAAAGATCTGGAAATAGAGCAGTGGCATAGAAAACATAAAGAAAAAATAAAACAGAAAGAGAAGGAACGTTTAAGAAACCGCACTTGTTCAGAACTTAACAAAATGAAGGAAAAACCCAAACACTCATTAGCTGAAGTAAAAACTAAAGAACTGATCCGTTCAAAAAGTTCAGAGTTGCCAGATGTTTGTATGAAGGAAAAACAGCTAAAAGATGCTACAAGTAATAGATCTCAATCAGTAGATACCAGAAGTGTCAGTGTTATAAAGCCTTCATTGGCTTTAGATAATTTAAATAGATCCCCCAAATCAGACAGTGAAAAGATGGGTCTGAGCTCCAGGTCAGTGTCTGTCTTGTCTGTCGCAAGCTCTGAGGATTCTTGCCATACCACAGTAACTACTCCAAGGCCTGTAATCGAATATGATTCTGACTTCATGCTGGAAGGTTCTGATTCCCAAATGTCTTTTTCACAATCACCATTTTTGGCAAGTGCCAAATCACCAGCTCTTCTTGAGAAAGAGACCGATGGTCTTGCTGAGTTGCCAGATCGCATTAAGCCACCTTTCTCAAACAGGCTTCCACCAATGTACATTAGATCAGCATCTGTTGAAGATGTTAAATTGGTTTTAAATGAGTGTAGACCTGTTACAGAGGTTCGAAGATGCAGCATGCCTGCTGCTGTTTCTGAACACAGCAAGCAGCCTCAAATGTCAGAAGAAAACCAGAACGCTCTGCCATCAGTCCAGACGTGCGCTAGCACTTCTCCTAAACCAGAACTACCGTGTGGCATGCTCGAAAGAGACTTTCAAAGCAGTATGACTGTACTGCAGTCAAACTTTACATCATCTCCAGATGGAGTTGTTAGCAACAAGCAAGTAATGACGGGTACAAGTACCGTTAAAAATACTGCTCAGATGAGCCCTTCAGAAGAGTCTAACTCGCATTTAGAACCGTGTAGTCAAAGTGATGTAACTCAGCAAAACAAACCATGGGATGTGCCTTTTGACAGACTTAATTCGTTAAACAATGAGTTTAACAGCTCAGGTTGTGGTGTGTCAGAGCAAGATACTACCTGTGTTATAGCAATGCATAATTCTGAAAGCAGGACATTAAAAGAGCAACAGGTATCTGAATTTTTGCCTCAGCATGCTGAAATTAAGGGAAGTTCCAGTTCTCAAGAATCTGCATCATTTTTGCCTTCACAGTCACCTTGTTCTTTACCTATCCAGCCTCTTCCAGTTGTGTCTAAACACATTTTACCAGGCATTAGCAGTCAAGATTCATTATTTGTACAACAACAAAATCTAGTTCAAAGTACAACTTCTGCTTTGGATACAGATGCTATGAGTACCAGAGAGCTGGAAAATGCTTTCTTCCCTTCAAACATTAAGAAGACTGACACACCCATTGCTCTATATTCTGAGAGCTCTGCAAAGGATGTTTCACAGAGCTATGAAAGGGTGAATGATTTACCAGTGGTATCCTTAGAGAAAGGTATTCCTGAAAGTGATAGCAGTTCACAATTAAATGTGAATTCATACACATTCAGTAAAGTTGTTTGTAAGAACGCTCTGAGTGAAGTGGATAGTAACACAGCAGATACTTCAGATATTAGAAATGAAAAAGACCAGCAAGAGAAGATGGTCTCCACACATGTTGTTGATAGTAAAGCCAATGCCGATCTCTGTGAACTAAGTTCAGGAATGTCAAAGGGAATTACGAATGAATCAGGTAATAAAAACCCCTGCACTGCAGACAGAGAAAATGTGTTGGCGGATGATCCACCACAGTACTCCTCTTTATCTAATTTGGAAAATAGTTCACAACAGATTACACAGGAAGAGGTGCATAAGTACAGCCAAATAGTTAAAGTAGAAGAAGAAATTGCTGAGGATCAGAAGGTGGAACAGCAGGAAGTACCTCAAAGAATCACGAGGAACAGAGCAAATTTGCTCGCTAACCAGGGCAAGCAGAATTCTCTTGGCTGCACACAAACATCAGAAAAAGAGTCTGAATCATCAGCATCTATGAAAGCAAGGATTAGATTAACTGAAGAGGATGATGCTCAGGTACATCATCCACGAAAAAGAAAAGTGTCACGTGTGCCTCAGCCTGTGCAAGCAAACCCTTCTTTACTGCAGGCCAAGGAGAAAACCCAGCAGTCTCTGGCAGCTATTGTTGATTCTTTGAAACTTGAAGAGATTCAGCCATACAGTTCTGACAGAGCAAACCCTTATTTTGAATACTTGCACATAAGGAAGAAAATAGAAGAGAAGCGTAAATTACTGTGCAGTGTTATTCCTCAGGCACCTCAATATTATGATGAATATGTGACCTTCAATGGCTCATACCTACTGGATGGCAATCCGTTGAGCAAGATATGCATCCCAACTGTAAGTAACATGGTTTTTAAATATACACTACAGTGAAAGGCATATTTCAGTTTTATTTTTGTAACTTTCATGTTCTTCCTAACTTGCTTCTGAATATTCTGCTGAAAACAGTAAGTTGACATATGCCAAATTAATATTGACTAATAAGGTCATATTTAAAAGCCTTGGATAGTGGAAATATCAACAGTGGTTTCACAGTCATTGTAAGACAGGCCATGTAGGAGACCTGTAAAAGGCACAAAGACTGTATTTCAAAGTATATACTAATATAAAGCCTGTCCTTTCAGAAATGAAATCAGATATTGAGAGCTTCTCTGAATTTCTGCTGTCAAAAATTTTGTTAAAACTAATTATTCAAAGCTGTATCATTTGGAGCTGTTTCGGTTGGTCTGTGAGTGAACCAGGGTGTATAGTAAGCTTTGCCACAGTGTACCAGTCTGTCAGCCTCCCCAAGTCTACAAATCTTTCTCAGTAGATGTTGCAGCTTCTATAACATCTTTATCACTGGAGGCAGAGATTCTATTTTTTTTTTATAGCAGCTGCTAGTCAAGTACATACTGTTTCCAAGCTACAGCTTTCTGCTTTGGCATCACACTTCAGTGCTTTATTTGGGATAGGCGGAAAGTAGAGAAGCATGGCACATATTTTTCCCTGGCCCATTTTCCACCTGAGTGATAGAATTCATTTCCCTGTCATAAATGGCAATGCGTGTAGACACTATAAGGAGGGAAGAGTTATTGACCTGATATTAAAGCAGTGCCTTATACTTCCTGTCTCTCTTGCTGTGTGTAACAGGGACTCTGCACTTATTGAAAATAAATTTAGGTGGTGGAGTGCAAATTCTTGGGTAACAGGTTTAGAAAATAGAGATGGATGTGTGCTCCCCATTCCCAGTGGTTTTCAATTACTCATTGAAAAGAAATCCCTCCTTAAAAAAAGTTGATAAAAATATGAATATGTAATTGAAGGATTACCATTACTGATTTTTTATTTAGATTTCTGGTTTGCTTCCCTATGTGCTCATATTCTGGTGATAGTGATGTTTTAAACTATTACTCGTTTTGTATATGCTTCAATGGTCCTTTTAATCTTCTACTGTTGTAGAGAGAACAGGTGGAGATTTTTATTCCAGGCTGTTAGAAGGAAAAAGGAAGAAAAGAAATTCTGAGAAGTCAAAGTAAATTGTTAGGAAATTGATGGTTTTTTTCATTAGGATTAAAGTGTAAGAAAACACCATGAGTTTTAATCTAAAGAAGATATTCTAAGCATTCAGTTTTGTTTGTCTGAAAAAAATCATCTGCAATGCAACTAAATGCTTTGTTTACTTACTGTCACTTGTGTAAATGTACAATTTTGATAAAATTTCCCATGTTTCTTTCCAGAAAAAGATACTGTTTACAAAATTAATAGAAGTTCAGATTTAACTTCTGTGCAGAGTTTGCTTGTGTATACAGTTTAATAATTTTATTTTGTCACCATTAAAAATCACAGTGTTAATAGTTCCTATTACAAATGTCATAAAGAGGAGTATTGCTAAACCAGAGATCATTTCATGCTCAGAAATGGGTGTTTGTTTAATTTACACATTGTCCAGCAGTGTGAAAATAAGGGCTATGCCTAGTCTCTCTACAGTGGTGAAATACTAGTATCATATACATGGTGTTACGCCTATAATGCAGAATTTAATAAGTAACTGTAAAATTACCTTTTTGTTGAGTTTGTTTTACAGTTTTTTCCTTTGATTCTTTAATTCTCTGTTAACTAAACTTTTGCCTCATCAATTTACATAGGATATGAGAAAGTAGATATTCCGGTGTTTTAGATATCCCCTGTGTGGAGGTCTGTGAGAAAATAATACATTTAGCTCTGACACTCTGAGACTTGGAGTAGTTTGTGTAACATACTGTTCTCTGCATTGGAAATTTAATGATGCATTGTAGTTTATCTTATGAACTTCAAACATCCTGTAGGTGGGAACCAGGAGATGGTATGCTAAAATTTGATTTCCGCAGCCTTGTTTATATGTTGTAATTTATAACTTGTATCACTTGAGGTTGTAAGGGTATTCACATATGAATTGTGGCTTCCCTCTCACCAATGCAAATAGAAAACATAAGGCAAGAGACACCAGGTCAGTTCAAAATAGAAAGAAGCAAACCCGAATCTTGTAACAGAGTGAGTTTGAATTGTACTTGGCTGTGTTGCCTTTCAGATTGCTCAGTTGGTATGTTCTGCGGGGTTCAGTCATACCTGTACTGTCTCCTGAGAGGAGATCCCAGGATTCTTTGCCAGTCTTTGATGGCTATCTAGCAGATATGTTTCTAGTAAAAGGGATTGTGTCCAGTCTCTCTGGCATTACTGTAGAAAATTCAGTGGTAATACCTAATTTTAGGGATGTTAGCAGAAACTTGTTTCCTAAATGCATTAAATACAGCATTAGAGCAGGCCAGTTATTTGGATGACATAGATGAGAGGAGGTTTGTAGTGGGCACAAGTGAATTTATACAGCAAAGAGTTGGTGTTCTTGCCGTAGTTGGTTTGAGGGATGCAAGGCATGCAAGAAACTTTGTTAATAGATTTTCATGTGAGGTGAGAATACGTCTTGAACCTTAGCTTTTATGGGTCATTTCTCAGTCTGGGAACAGAGAATGCTCTGAAGCAGTTTCCCTCTCTTCTGTGTGGGGCCTGGGCCCTTAAGAAAATAGTTTGATAACTTTGTTTATACTAAAAACTGAGGGCATCTTTTCCTTGTGTAGTGCAGTTTCATGCTCTGTTCTTCGAAGTCCAGCTAGAAGGCCCAAGAGGCTCTTCTGGCTGTTCTTGCCTTGAAACCTTTAACTTGGACTTCCTGGCCTCAGAGAAACCGATTTCCTTTGTCCGAATCTCGTGCTGGTTCACAAATTGGGATTTCCAGCAGGTGGTGTGAGACTACCCAAATCCTGTGTTTTGGGCTCTAAGGATCCAAGGCTCACTCTTTCCGAGTTTCCAAGAAGAGAGGAAAAAATTGATCATTCCATAAATGACTAACCAAACTCAGCCCTGTATTTAGCTGTAGGTTTTGGCAAACCGTCTTGGGCTGGGCTGGAGTGAAGCGTATGAAGTTTATGGATGTATCCAGCAGCAGTAGTGATCCCTGGGGTTACGGAGACCTGTTGCTGCCGCACAGGTCTGAACATAATCTGTGCTCAGGGCTGAACAAAATCTGGTGTGGCTGTGCAGAAGCAGAGTTCTCCTACACATTTAAGTAAAAGTCCACACAAGTTTGTTGTCTGGATGATCAGGTCCTTTCCAGGTGGTTTTTACAGTATTGATTCTTATTTCTGTTGTGAAATAAAACAGTCCATAAATTTAAGGGAATAACATTTGAAATGTAGTGACAGGACAAGGGTGAATGGGTTCAAACTGAAAGAGGCCAGGTTTAGATTAGATATTAGGAAAAAATACTTCACTGTGAGGGTGGTGAGGCACTGGAACAGGTTGCCAAGAGAAGTTGGGGATGCCCCATCCCTGGAATTGTCAAGGCCTGATTGGATGGGGCTCTGAGCAACCTGGTCTAGTGGAAGGTGTCCCTGCCCATGGCAGGGGTGTTGGAAGTAGATGATCTTTAAGGTCCCTTCCAACCCAGGCCTTTCTGTGATTCTGATTCTGTGAAATTGTTCAGATGGTATGGATGCTAAGCTAAAACATGCTGATACCACTTATGATTGAGACAGATCATTCCAGTATGTGTTTGTGGTTTGTTGGTGTGTTTTTGGTTTGGTTTGTTGGGGGTTTTTTGGTGTATATTTGTTTTTAATACTGATGACTTTTAAAAAATGGCATATGCCATAAATGTTACTGGTTCGAGAGCCAAACCATTTTCATTGAGAGAAGTGTATCCTGCATAGTAGTTTGAAATGTGAAGGAGTTGAATGTCATAACAAATAATAACTTAAGGAATGAACAGCAACTACTTATTCAGTATTTTCTTTAATTCCAAAGACATTGGCTAACTTCCAGCATGGAGGAGAAATGTCCTGAAATAATATTCCAGTATAATAATAATTGAATCCTTTTTAGTAGATAAATCACTTTGTTACTGGAGTGTATAGGTACAAGACTGATACTAGTAATGCAGTGTGTCTGTATTTCCATAATGGATTTATTACTTCTTCACAGTTGCAAGATCTGTGTTATTGCAGAGAACTATTTATGTTTACATGTTCGTGTTAGGTACAAGGTAGAGTATAATACCTGTAGGTATGTATTTCAGCTCTGGTTTCAGAGTATCAGTGGTAGTAAATAGGGTTGTCTTTTGTGCAGTATAAAATGCTGTTGCCACTGTATGGATATATCAAGTGGTTTATTTTTTTTTAACAGTACTTTTCATTTTCTTACTTTGCTCTTGCATTTTGCTAGGCAGTTTTTATCTTCTTGAAATGAACAGCTGTGCTTTAAAGAGTCTTTAGAACTGAAAGCAAGTTGTATTTTTACTATATTCTACTTTATAGCCCTTTTAAAAAAACAGCTATGGAATGCTGACAGTGACTGGTTAAAAGTACTAAACAGCTTGAAATGCTATTTCATTTGGGTTTATTAATTTTTATGGTAAAGAATTCTTAAAACCTTTCATTGCAAATACATCAAAGTCATGTAATTAGTGGAAAGTTAAAAACTCGTATTTTCCCTAAAAAATACCTTGCTTATGGTTTCTTGGGTTTTTTTAATAGGTCATACAGGCAATACTAAACATGTTAAATACATATTCACTGTACTATTTATAAATTTTTTTTCCACAGATTACACCACCTCCATCACTGTCAGAGCCACTTAAGGAACTGTTTAAACAACAGGAGGTTGTAAGGATGAAACTGCGTTTGCAGCACAGTATTGAAAGGGTAAGACTAATTTTTTTATTTCCCAAATTTAAGCTTTGGGGTTTTTTCTTTTTCAGTGGACAGACTACATTTTTCTCAATTTAACAATGTTTTGGAAGTAATCTGTTTTCTATCCAAATTTATGAATTGGAGAAACTTTTAAGTGGTGGTGGTGGGGAATTGTTAGGACAACTGTTAGCAGAGCAGTGAAGTCGATAAGATAGCAGCTTTTTCCTGTCAATTGCTCTAAGTTCTGGCCCAGATTTATCCCAGAGGCAGTGGGAAGAAAGCTTCGGTCTGTAGTTTTGAAAGCTCATAATGGTTGTAGATTTCAGAACCAAATTGATGGAGTTAAAAGAGTTTAAGAAATAGTAAATTCTGTATTGAGAGAAGACACATGTGGCTCTAACACTAAAACATTTTTTGCAATATTGTGCTGGCAGAAACTGCCCAAAATTATATTAGAACTACATCTGTAGGCATCATGGAATTTGAATACAGAAAACCAAGATACTCCTGGTTTAGGAGTATTCATTATTTTTAGGCTGCCCAAACCTTTTCCTTGGCAACCTAGCTTTAGATGTCAGTATTGTGAGCCAGATTGCTTGTGGACACAGGCAGAATGCCTTTCTGATATAACATGTATCTTAATTATTTCCACACAGTTACACAAGCAGCTGCCTCATCAAGACCCGATGTGATAGTTTTTCAATTGATGATTTCAATGTGGCTTAACAAAACAGTTGAGGGAAGGGTTTTACTTGAATTTAGTATTTCAGTGTAAAGCTAGGTATAAAATACAAAGCACAAAGATTGTAAACATGGTTCAAGTTCTGACTGAGGAGATTAGTTGTAACTGAAAGCAATGTGGGCAGCAGGTCGAGAGAGGTGATCCCCCTCTACTCTGCCCTGGTGAGACCCCACGTGGAGTACTGCATCCAGGTCTGGGGTCCCCAGCACCAGAAGGATGTTCATCTGTTGGAACAGGTACAGAAGATAATCAGAGGGCTGGAGCACCTCTCCTATGAGGAAAGGCTGAGAGAGTTGGGGTTGTTCAGCCTGGAGAAGAGAAGGCTCCAGGGAGACCTTACAGCAGCCTTCCAGTACTTAAAGGGGCTTACACAGAAGAGGGAGAGTGACTTTTAACACAGGCAGATAGTGATAGGACAAGGGGGTATGGTTTTAGACTAAAGGAGGAGAGATTTCAATTAGATATTAGGAGGAAGTTTTTTAGTGTGAGGGCAGTGAGCTACTGGAACAGATTGCCCAAGAGAAGTTGGGGATGCCCCATGCCTGGAAGTGTTCAAGGCCAGGTTGGATGGGGTTCTGAGCAACCTGGTCTAGTGGAAGGTGTTCTTCTCCACAGAGGGGGGTTGGAACTAGATGATCTTTAAGGTCCCTTACAACCCAAACCACTCTATGATTCTAAGTACTTTTAGTGTTTTCCAAAAAACAGGAAATATAATATTATAATCCACCTTCTTTTATTTTGATAAAAATTATAGCCATTATATTGCAGAGCAGTAAACACATACATTCTTTTGTCTTACAAAATTCTGCATATTTTTAGTTATTTGGCTCAAATAGGCTGTTTTTCAAATGAAGTCCACTTTATACAACTGTAAGTCAAGTGAGTTATATTTTCTTGTCTCAGTTCAGGAAAGAATCTTTATCCAGCTGTGAATTTCTGGAGTTTCTGCATGTTGCTTAAAAAAAAAAGAAACAAACCCCACAAATTATATTTCTGCTTCAGTTTTCTTGGCCATTGTGCCTGGCATGACAAGCATGTGACAAAAATCTTCATACAGTCAAGACTCACAAATCTATATCCTAACACTGCTCCTCATACTTTTCTGCTTTCACCACATTTGTTAAATAGAACTTGCCTAGTGGAAAGTCTGGGCATGACATTCAGTGGGGGCTGAGGATAAGGAGAAGGTGTTTTCAGTTCTGACATTCACAGGACACTCTTTCCATCATTAAATGGAAATTTTGGATTTGATCAGAAGAGCGACCCCTCCTTGCCCCCGGCGGCGCATTTCTCACATTGTTCAAAAGTGTAAGCCCTAAAAAGAACTGTTTAAATAAATGGACTTTTTTTGAGTGCTTAATTTACCAAATGTGTGTTTATATGTTGATATCTTACTCAATTAGGAAAAGCTTATTGTCTCTAACGAGCAAGAGGTTCTGCGTGTCCATTACCGAGCAGCGCGAACTCTGGCAAATCAAACACTGCCCTTCAGTGCCTGCACTGTGCTCCTGGACGCCGAGGTGTATAACGTGCCTCTGGATGCTCAGGTAAAGATGGGTATTCCAGCATTCCAGACAAAAAGGTCTTTCCAGCCTGACTCAAGTGAAGCATTTGGAGAGAATTCTGTTCCCATCCTGAAATTGTCGTTGTTTTGCCTGGAATTAAGATTTTGCTCACTATAGGTTGTTACTTATATTGGGCCTCATTTGGGTGTACAATAACTAGAGGATGTAAGTGTATGTATGTCTTTTTCTGGTTTGTACCGTGCCTGGTTTTCTTTCACCTCCAGAAATTATGAGATGGATTCAATGAGAACATTGCTCTGCAGATTTTTATGAAAACAAATTTCAGTCATAAACAGAACATGTTTCAGAAGCTTACAAATACAGCTTAAACAGGAATGAAAAAATTACCAGAATATAAGATAATTTCTATCAGTAATCCAGAGAATTGGAATGCAGCAGTGTGTGAAATGATGAAGTTGGTTTGTGAAATTTGGAAATGTTTGTGGAGATACCACCCACATTAAAGTTTCCTCCTCTCTGTAAGACAGCCACCAGAACTGCTCCATAAAAAACAGATGACCAACAGTGAAATGTTGAATGCTACCAGATGAATTTATTTTTTTTTTCAAAATCACCTCAAGCTCCACATTATTTATATGCACCATCTTATTTACATGTTCAGCATTGGTATTTAGTCCTGATTAAAACATGGAATAAGCAGTGTACATTATGATCTGTATACCTTTTATAGACTCTCACCCAAAAGTTGGCTCCAGCTGTATCTGTAAGAGAATACAATCTCATGTATTTTGTGAACAGTTCTTGTAACTAACAAAAATTGGAAATAGCATTCAGCACCTTTTTCAGTGAATGCGAGGACTGTCCTTTGCACTCAAGCAAAGGACCAAACCAAAGAAGTGGGAGGAAAAATGCCCAAGTTTTTGGTGGACAGAGTGTTAGATGGTCACAGTTCACCTAAATATCTCCAGCTCATGGTTAGAAGATCAGTGCTGCAGAGGGCTCTTTCTAGAAGAAGCCTTTTCAGCTGTCATTCACATCTGAAATCTCAACTCTTTTCTAGAAATGCCAATCTCTGCAGGTTTGGTCGGCCTTTTTTGTTTCTGTTCTTCCCGTTGCTACAGTGTGCAAGTTCCTGCAGCGTCTTTTTTTCTCCCTTAAAGAGTAACAGCAGCTTGTTCTATTTAGTGATTATTATTTAAATGTTAAATTGGCAGAGTCTGGCTTTAGGACTATGTATATAGAGTATCTAGTTTCTTACAATGGACAGATGTGACATTCCAGATTCTTATGAAATAGTTGGAATTTTAAAAATAACTTTCATTAGGTAGGACATAAGACAGGTCTGCTCACTTTTTTTAATCTCCCTTTGGGGATTTTGATGGTAAAAATATTTTTTATTATTGCATTGAAAAATTGAACTTTGCTTAAGTTTTCCATGTTTTTGCTTTTCCCTGAGGGAATATTAATTTGTTACTGAATTTTAAAGAAAACAGAGTAATTTTGTGGAAGGCTCTGACTTCTGTTAGTTAAGACTTTAAGGCATAAATCTTTAAGCCTCCTACTCTAAATTTGAAAAGTAGAGCACAGTAAATAGCTTGAGGGAATCTGAAAATACCCATTTTGAGTGAGCAGCTGGCTCGCAGTGGAAGTGGTGGTCAGCATTTATGCTCATAAATACCTTCGTACTTTGAGTTCATGTTCTCATCGGGTGGGATTGTTTATTGTTTACGTCCCATAGAGTAAGTTTTGTGTTTTAAAGTATATTTAAGATTGAATCGTCAAGTAACTTAGAGTTGGAATAAATTTTTGGTTTTTTTGCAGACTGATGACAGCAAAACTTCGGTGAGGGATCGATTTAATGCAAGACAGTTTATGTCATGGCTGCAGGACGTTGATGATAAGTTTGACAAGTTAAAGGTATACTCCTTTCTATTTCCACTTTAAAAAAGAAAACCCAAACTAATGTCATCGAGAAGATGAAATTAATAAATAGTAGATTTGAGTGCAGTATCATAGGCTTTTGTAGAGGTTTTAAGGGCAACACAAGGTCCAGCAGTATAAAAAAACTGACCTTTGCTGCCATGTAGTGTAATGGAATAATCAGCAAATTTCTAAATACGTACTGGGGGAGTTGCTTACTATCACCAGAGGGGCTCTTAGATATATTTCCTGTTTTCAAACTTGTTGCATTATTTTTTCAAATACTGAAATAACTTTTTTCCTCAATTTTAAAACAGACATGCCTTTTGATGAGGCAGCAGCACGAAGCAGCGGCGTTAAATGCGGTACAGAGACTGGAGTGGCAGCTTAAACTGCAAGAACTTGATCCTGCTACATACAAATCTATCAGCATTTACGAAATTCAGGAGTTTTATGTTCCTCTTGTTGATGTGAATGATGACTTTGAATTGACGCCAATATGACAATTAGCATCTTCTGACTCACCCTTCCCCTTGGACAGCCAGAGGCTGAGGTGCAGGGATACACAGATGTATTTTTCTTTTAAGACGGAGCACTTAATTCTGTGGAATACTACCTTTCTCAATAATTCAGGTGTTCCTTCAGAGAAGTGTGGCATGGACTCTTGTTCAAACACAGAAAATGGATGCAAATTTTAAATTCAGATTCCCAGTAAATGCTGTTACGTGTAGTGTAAAATTGCCTGTAGCTTTAGAGCTTATTGCTGAAAAAGATGACAAAACCTGGTGAGTTAACAGCGCTGGAAGCTGTTAATAACTAAAACATCCACTCAGAGCCAAATGATACTTAAAATCTGCTATAAAGCTTTGTATTATGAAATTTCAGTAACAGTTGAACTCCCACAGAAAAATGATGAAAAAGCCTGTGGAAGAAAATGTAAGATTTGGAGGGAAATAATCAATTAAACTTATTATGTTTTGTAAATTACTGTACAAATTTCTTTTTGGAAAAAGATGTAATATTGTCTTCATTTTTTAATAATTTATTTTATACATATTGTGCAAATGTAAATAGTCTTGTAATTAATGTTCAAACCTGTATAAAATAGATATTTTAAATGTAAAACTGTTTTTGTCTAATGTTTTATTGGACCAAAGTTGTACTTTTTATTACGTGTAGTGTGTTCCTGGTTGGCAGTTCCTTTTTGTATGGCATGCATTTTGATTTAGCTGCTTGTTTCATCATCATAACTGTAAAAGAATTGAACTGTATTGCATGCTTCACAGGACTCTTAACTCCTTTCCTTCAATAACTGATACCCAAACAACTGTAATATTTACAAAATCATATTTCATATTAGTCTGCTGTTGTAATGCCATACCTGTGACTTCCTATACTGAAAATATTTTTGTGTAAAACGAAAAAACCCTTTTGCTCTTATATGGTGGTCTCGAAATAGAGCCTATTTTTTCCAACAAAATGCCTTTGAATTAAAATTCTTAAATTGTATATTGTCTATTTTAATATTAATCTATGGAAGGGATATGTAAATAGTTGTAAATATAATATTTAATAAATTTTATTGGTCATGTTATTAGTTGGAATTTCTTAATATGGTTAAAACTTGATACAACAAAACTTTGCATTTCTGGAATATGTAAGGAGGTTCAATGAAAAACTAAAAAAAATTTACCTGTGTTGTGAAATTTAACACTTTTTTTATTTTTAATACCATTAATGAGCAGACAGTTAATTATTTATTAGTAGGAGGTTACAGATATTAATGAAAAAGATTTGTTACCCTCCAGTCCATAAATAATTCAAGAATGCTTGGGATCTGATGTCTGCGAAATTATTTCTGAAAAAAATGAAGTTTGTGCAGGAGACTGGTTACCTGGAAAAGAGATTTAAAGTCCTTGGATTGAAGTGATTTTTAATTAATAGGTGAGCTGCTACAGAGAACTTAATCCTTGTGCTTGTGTGAAGGGCGAGGGTGCCTTTCCTGGGGCAGTGAACAAGAGACTGGATGGACAGCAGGCTCTTTCCCATCTTTACATCACTGCTAGTGCCAGTCAAGAATGAATAGTAACTCAAGCATAGTAAAGCCAATTAATATGTAGTTCGTGCCCTGTAATTTTTTTTCCCCACTTTTTTATTTGTTAGGTACCTGTGGAAGGAGATGTTGTTCCTGCTTTTATTTACAGGACTATCTTCCTGACATCACTCAGAACTAAAAATGTGCTGAAGAAAAAGCAAATTTCTTCTGAAAGTAAAATATTCTTCTGAGTGTAGCTGTAAATTTTTTACATGCTGCAAAAATCTGTACTGTCTGCTTAAAAAGAAGTGGAAAAATTGATAAAGCTGCAAGGTTGTTAACAACTAGTAAGTGGGTAGAAGTTACTTCCACCAGATACTTACTAGAGTAGTAAAAAGTAACATACATGACTGGAAGTGAGAAAAGTATGAGAGAGGAATAATTACGAGTTTTGCAGAAAGAAAAGATAAACTGGGCTGCAGGAGTGTTGGTTGTGTTAGAAAACAAGCTGGTGACAAAAATACTTGGGATGCAGGAAACAATAAAAGTATTTTGGCAGTATACTATCTTAAAAGGAAATCTGAAGACAGATGTTTTTTAGCATTAGCCTGCATCTTCTTTACAATGAGACAATTTCCTAGTATTGGGGTATGTGAAACAGATTTTTTTCAATTGCAGATTTTTCGTAAAAATGTAGCTGCTCCAAATGTTTCAGCCCCTTAGATAATGATTTGATGGGTTCTTTGATTTGAAACCAGGGTTTGTTACAGTCCTTTTTTTTTTTTTTTTCAAGTTTACTGTGTGGGATGATACCTCCTGTGTTGTTTAAGGACCCCGTGCTGTGGATTTCCCTCGAACACGATGGCGGGAGCTGTGAGGGGAGAAGGATGAGTGAGACGAAATATAACAGTAGCTCGTTGGGGCGGTGGTCCAGTTTCCCTCTCCAGAGTCTAGCTGTCTCCTGGGAAGCCCGGGGACTGCTCTTTCTGGGTACCAAGCCAGGTTCCTCCCGTGTTTTTCTTCCAGGGACCAAACTTGTTTCCTTGCTCCCTTGGAGCTTGGCACGTAGGAGGATAAAGCCGCTAAACAGCCGTGTTTTTGAGGTCCTGGGCGAGGCTGTCCGGATGTGCCTGCCCTTCCCCGGGCACCTGCTCGTTCTCAGGCTTCGGGAAGTTCATCACGGGGCTCGAGTTCCCCGCTGGCTCTTCGGCAGGCTGGTCCTGGCGCTTCCAGCGGCAGCGCCCCCCGGTTCTCTCTCCCGTCTCCCTCCTTGCCCAGAGCCCTCCGGCGCGGGGCTGAAGCCCTGAGTGCTCTCCGCTCTGCTCCCCTCCGCAGCCTCTCGGCGAGACCCCCGCGCCCGCTCCTCTCGCCCCGGCTCCCCCGGCCTGCCTCCCCTGGCTACAGGACCCTCGAGTTCCTCCCTGCCCGCACTCGGGTTGCGGGGGGTTGTTCTGCCGGGAAGAAGCCCCTCCGAGGCAGGCGCCTGGCCGTGTCCCCCCCCGGTCCCGTCCCGCTAGGCACGGTCTGGCGCGCAGCTCCATCCACCGGCCCTTGAACCTCCTCCTTCTCCCGCCCGGCTCCGCGCAGCCGCCGCCCGCCGGGGCGGAGGGTCCCGGGGGGAGGGTCCCGGCGCCTGACGGTGCCCCGAGGCGGGGCGATGATGCGAGGCCGCCGCCTCCGCGCTGCCTGCGGCCGAGGGGGGAGCAGTGGGACGAGCCGCGGGGTTGCCGCCGCCGCCGCCGCCTCCGGAGCAGCGAGAGCCGCCTGCGGAGCGCGAGGTGCTCGGCCCGCAGCGCCGCCCGGTGAGCGCCGCCGGGGGAGCGGGCGGGGGGCGCGGGGGGATGGAGCCGGTGGCCGGGGAGGAGGAGGAGGAGGAGGAGGAGGAGGCGGCAGCTGTGGAGCCGTGGCTGCTGCTTTGTGGCAGGAAAGTTTCGGTGCGGCTCGGCGCGGCCGCCGTGCTGCCTGCCTGCCTGCCGGAGGAGGAGGAGGAGGCGACCCGCTCCCCTTGCGGGGCCCCGCCTGCCCCGGGCCGCTTCGGCGGGGGGTGTTCTCCCACATCCCCCTCCCTGTCACCGGCCTCCCGGCCCCTGGTAGTGCCATCTTTGGGGCCCGGGCCTCTCGGGAGCCGAGCGCGGGTCGATCGGCCGGAGGGGGGTTTCGGGTGTTTTCCGCCCCGGGAGCGATCCCGGCCGTGAGGGAGAGCGATGCTGAGCCGGTGCCGCCAGGATGGGCTGCGGGAGCGGAGGGGCGGCCGGCAGGGGTACCCCTCCAGCGGGACGCCACGCCGGATAAAAG
Organism: Lepidothrix coronata; assembly: GCF_001604755.1. Classification (NCBI taxonomy): domain Eukaryota; kingdom Metazoa; phylum Chordata; class Aves; order Passeriformes; family Pipridae; genus Lepidothrix; species Lepidothrix coronata. The sequence continues at coordinate 7,763,748 of NW_016690255.1, read as the reverse complement.
TCTGGGGGGAAGCGGCGGTGGGTGAAACGGAACTGGAGCGGCGGGGGGAGGCCGGGGAGCGGGCACCGGGGACGGCAGCGCATCCGAGCGGGTGCGCGGGGACATGGCATCGCTCCGGCTCCGCTCCGCCGGACTCTTTATGTGACGCAGCCCCTGGTCGTACGGGATGCGGGGGAGCACGCCGGGATCCCTCCTCTCACCAAGCAGCGTGCTTGCCTTGGCTCCCGCCGGGTCTGGGCCGGCGGCTCCCGCTGGAAGGAAACTTTCTTGACTCCGGGTAGCTGGAAGGGTGAGCGGTGACCTCCAGCTGAGTGGAAAGATCCCGTGTTCTCCGTGCGTGCCCCCGGTCTTGCAGGGGGGTCCCCCCAGCCCTGCTTGGGTCCAGATGGCAGTGTGCCCAGCACAGCGAGGTTCACAGGCATTTAATAACCATTGTAAGAAAGACTAATCGAACGCAGGCCTTAAATGTCCAGATCGTGCCTTCTTTACGTGTTGGCTTGGTTTTCTACTTTTTTGTGTTTGGATATTGCTCATTGAGCAATTGTTGGGGGTTTTAATTCATAAAACATAAAAACATTTCTAGATACCAAAAGAAAGAAATCCAGTGCCTCATTAGCATTTTTTTCTCTCTTAGGAGAACAATACAGGCTCACTGTAAGCTTGCCCAAACATGGGCTGCCTTTTATTATGTATTGGTACAATGCCTAGTGCAATAAGGTCCACTTTTGACTGAGTTCAAATGCTAAGCACAAGGAAAAACTCAGTGGCATTTGTCAAAATACCACCTGCCGATAGGCTGGGATTTCACAAAGGGAGAAAGGTGGAATGCTTTGAACAAACCCAGTTCCTCTGTCTGTTTGAAGTAGCAGATGCTCGTTGGCTTCAGTCACTTGAGTGGCTCTTGAAAGTTGTGTTGTTCAAAGTGTCTGATACTTTTTTCTTTTTTAATGTTGCTGTCTGTATTTTTTTAAGAAAAAAAAAGAAGTTAACAACTTTGTGATTGAGTTGAAAGCCTATGTGACATCTGTCAGTGTGAAAACAGCTGCCTGTCTGCATTAAAGATCGCAGGGCAACTTACCTTGTTGTAAAACATTGCTGTATGTCTTTGGTCCTAGACACCTGTGTGTACCTGTAGCCTGAGGAGATACTACATGAAACCAATCTGTCTACTTTAGGTATTTACAGAGTTAGGTCTTCATTGGTGGGTTTTCTCATCTGAGGCATTTTTTTAGCATTGCTGCTTATAGGGTATCATATTTGATATTGCAAACTTGAGATTGTTCACCTTAAATTTGTGGCAATTGTAATCCAGAGGTGCAATAGCAGAAAGCTTTTAATTAACAAATTAGCTGGTGGAGGAGGGGCTGGGTTTGTTGTTAAGCACCCCAATTTGACCTTTTTTTAAAATACTCATCTTTATTGAACGAATTGCAAGGGGGGAAGGGAAGTAGGATTTAACTTGTGTTCCAATAGCCTTTTCAGTTGCTAGTTTTTATTTTAGTGCTGGTTCAAGTACTTGTGAAAATTGCTCACCTGCAGGAAACATGAGGTCACAGTACGTCACGGCGCCCACGGTCACTGTCCTTCTGTTCCTGCTGTGGATCCAGTCGTCAACAGGCTGCAATAAGGCTCTCTGTGCCAGCGACGTCAGTAAATGCCTGATACAGGTAAAGTCATGTTTCCTTTCTTTGCTTTTGAGTGTTCAAGAAGCAGTTCCAAAGCTGTGTCTTGAAAAGATCCAGTGATACAAATAAGTGGTATTTTATATTAAGTAGTGTCTCTTTAATGAAGTTAATTTGGTCTCTTGCCCATATAAAGTGCAGATTAACAACCATTTATTTTATAGGGATAGATGATACCAAGTGCATCTTTATGTGGGCATGTGTCTTTTTTATAATGGAAACTTTTTCAAGCCAAGGACAGTGGTTGCTGGGTTATTGTGTAGAAGCCACTAGGAGTTACGCTGTTAGTTTTCAATCTCTTTCTTCTTTATTAGTGATTATTATGAATAAGCAGCAATTTGAAACAGACATTTTATTAGAAGGGTTGCTGTGGGCAACAGTCATTTTTTAAGGAGATTATCTGCAATACCAGGAGTTCGAATGTTCAAAGCTTATAGTCTTCCCATATCTGTCTGAGATGTTCCCCTTAACTTGCAATTTGTCCACTTCCTTAAATCTCAGGCAGAGGGTCAGGAGTTGATGCCTCATGATCTCTATAACATCAGGTTTGTACAGTCAATTAAAAGATGCCTAAAAACCAAGCCAAATACTTATGAGTTGAACTGGTAGGAAATGGATGTTAAACTCAAATCCAGATGCTGCTTTTGACTCACACTGTGTGTCTGTCTGCAGTGAAAAAACCAGACTGAGACCAGATTGTTCTTCTTAGAGCAGGAGTTAAGGGGTATGGTGTGCAGCAGAGCAAAAGGGCCTATTCCAGCAAAATGGCAAGCAGTTCTGATAACTACCAAGTATTTATTTATATGGTATATAGAGCACTCTTCTTGACTCCAGATTGAAAAAAAGAAGGCTTCATGTGGTCAGCTGCAGCTTCTTTAAAAGAAACTGTTTCCTTCTGCCTCTTTGTAGATTGGAAAAACAATAGCAGAGAGCACAAATGTGTATGCCAGTAACTTGCTAATGCTTACTGTAAATGCATGGTCACAGCCTGAAAAGAGGTGCAGAAGTGGCCTGAGGCATTTCCATGTTTACTTCATTTTATTGACTTCCGTTTAAAATTTGCCTGGTTTACAAATAAAAATACTTGCCAGATTCACAAATCCATTCCATGGAACAAAGGCTGACTGTAGGCTGAACTCTCTGGCTTCTGCACTGTCATTGCTTTAAATATATAAAAAAAAAATTCTGCTTTTTCTAGCCCCACCACAGTCTGTGGAGTTGTTAAATACAGGAGCAAGAAAGAGGCTTCTGATTTTTACCCTTTCAAACAGAACACCAGTGGTTTTGTTGGCGTGTTGGACATTGTGCACTGTGACAAACTGATGTGCTTGTAAGTCCCTTCTCTTGCATTTTTTAAAATCACCTCTAGGATTGAAATCTTTAGGAAGTAACATGCTAAGTATGGCATTGGATGTACAAGGCACTTAAATAGTAAATGCTACAGATTTATTGATTCAGGGGAAAGCTGTTGGTCCAGATGCTGGATTTTGGTCCTGGAAGCTGTTGGTCTGCTACTTATTTCTCTGTAAGCAAAAGGGAGAACAGGGAATATGTAGTGTCTCCTTTTCTGGTGCCAGTGGTGGGAGTCCACCATCCATTAAAGCACAGACATCTCCTTACCAAGTAATCATTTTTTATCCAGTCACGTTTGAGACAGACAACATTTAGACTTTATTTTTATGAGCTAGTCTGAATAAAGTACAGCCCAGGAGGAGCGAAGTTAGTGCTACTGGAGTCCTTACTCAGCTGTCAATAAATGGCTGAGACTCAGCACTGCATGGGGGTGGCTCATACAACTGTGCTTATCAGTTGTGCACACAACTTGGATTATGTTGGCATCTCTGTGACAACAGAACCCTGTGCATGCAGAGAGACCACTGGTAGGTGTGTTCCCTCTTACTTTGTACAGGTGATGTGGAGTCCCCTTTTTAAAGCATTTCCCTAAAATCCAAATCATATGCAATTCTCTGAGACCCTGAAGTAGCCCAGGCCATGTGAGTTGTGTGCTATTGCAGGGGAATTACACTGTTCATTTCCACTGTCTGGCTGCTGTCTTCCTGCAAACGGGCCTGACTTACCAGTCAGTATTCATTCTTTACAGAAGAACAGATCAGGTCAGACTAGTCTGATTGTGGATATGAAGTATCCTAAAGCTTTGACTTAAAGCAATTGTCATCTTTCTTCTTGCCTTTTTTTCTTTGTTTGTTTGTTTTAAATCTTCAGCAGTGTTGTGGCAGAAGCACTGCACTGCTATTTGAAGTGCATGTTATTTCCTGGAGAAGTTTGCCAGTAGACTATATCTATGTATTTTTCCCCCTCTAAACTCTTCTGGAAAAATCTGAACTTAAAAATAAAATACTGTGTTTAGCGAGGTTGCTTGACTATCACGTGACGTTTTTCCTTCACTGACTTTTATCACTGTTCAAGTTCAGCAAAATCCATGTCTCGATACCAAGATAATGCCACTTGAAGACAGCTGGGAGAGCAAACAACTTGTGGATGTTTGTCATCTGCATCTGTGTACAGAAAGCGAGGCTGCCTGTCCGGGTGACATAATGAGACAAGAAACGTGCTCTCTCAAAAAGCATACGGTTAACATAAATATTTTTGCCAGCATGGCTAGAAGTCACTACAGTCATTACTGCCACTCCTTAAAAGCTACTCTGCTTAAGGGTGGTCCCTACATAAATATTTATTTTGTTAGATCCAGAACAGTGCATGAGATCAACAACTCACATGGATTCAGCTTTCCCTTTACATCTTGAGGCTCTAGCTTCATTGGTGTTTCTCTTTTTTCTGTAAGCAAAGAACTGTAAGAAAATAGCTTGAGGCATCTCTCTGCATAAGTTCAGCCTTCACAAAGAAACTGTGGTTTCCTGTAGTTGTTGAAGGAGTTGTGAGAAGACTTGGGAGTGCAGTGAGTGGGTCCACAAAGTTAGTTCCTTTGAAGGCTCTGGACATAGCTCCTTCCTGTGAAGATGGGATTGGGGTGTTGGAGTCAATAAATGGCTGTTGCCTCGCCTTTCAGGTGGGCCACCAAGCCCTGGCTGCACACAATGTGCGTGTTGCAGTATTTACTGTGGCACATCTGTTGTTGACTTGGAAGCGTGGGTTGTTTCCATGTGTGGAGAAGATGAAAAGGCCAGCTACACTCGCTGGGCAGAGTAGAGGCATGTATTGTGTCCTTGCAACATGGAGGAAATCCTTGAAGGCAGAAACTTCTAGGATGGGACGTTCCCACAACTGTTCATAGCAAATGGATTTGAGGCGAGTCCCAGGTTGGTTCTTGCGGCACAGAGCTACCTGCAGGAGTCAGGCTGGGGTGGGATGTCCATGCTGGGCAGGAAGCTGAGCTTTGCTCTCTCATCTGCAACAGTTCTTTAAACTACTGCTGTGTGTGGGAAACACACAGCAGTAATTCAGGCATGGATTTCCGATCCTTCTGAGGAGGGGTTGTTTTGCAGGGTTTTCTCTCCCCAGCACCACATACCTGCAGCCACCTCAGCTGGTGCAGTGTTGTTCTGATTTAAAATCTCTTTTTGTCTTTGTCTTCTTTGCCTCCTATTAATTGTGTGTACAAACTTGTCAGCCTGAAAGGATTTCCAAGACTTTTTAGCCCTGTGGTATGAAATAAATGCCACTCCTTAACTTCAGGGCTTAGGCATCTAAAAATTGCTTTCAGCGTGTATGTACGTAACGCAGTTGGGTTAACAAAACAGCTCTGGCTGGTTTGCTTCCAGGAGATTTTCTGTTATTAAACTGTTCTAGGAAAAAAAAGCTAGCTCTTTTTCTTGCACTCCCCCTTCCAGTTTGCGGAGATATTTCCAATGCCTTCAGGTCCTGCTTCTCCCTGCACTAAGAAAGCTTAGTCATTCCAAGAAAGCTTTGAAAAAAATGCAGATGTTAAATATCTTGTAAAAACCTTTTTTTGCTCTCTGGAACAGAAGTATATTTATTGTACAAACATGCCTGCTTCCTATTTAATGCTGTATTTTTAGACTGTGAGGCTTTATTTCTTGCCTAGCAAAATAGATTCTCCAATGCACCTTCAGTAGTTCAGCTTGCAAATTTGCCAAGCTGACTTATGAGTAATATTTTCTTGACTGACACCTCACCACCCCCAGCTATCAACAAGGAACGTTTCTCATTCTGCCTCTCTTCACCCACGTCTCATGTAAGCATTCTTTTACAAAGATGTATCCTGTACCAGTATCCAGTGTGGATGAGTCAGGCAGAAGGACTCAAAAGTGGTTAAGGAAACCATGTATGTGCAAACACATATATGAAAGAACATACAGTTTTTGCCCTGAAGAGGTGGAAGACTAATTAATTAGATTGTTCTTTCTTCCCTCATCTCCCTCCAAATCTGAAATAAATAAATAAGAATTAAAAAAAAAATTACATTGCTCATAAGCCCTTCCTATAAAAACAAACTTCTTAAAATACTGGTAGGTGTAATGACGCTATCCCCAAGATAGTGCTTACACATACAGATGCTAAGCAGAATTTTTTGTTAATATGTTGCAAGTGCAGAATTAAAGTTACATTTAATTCTTGGAGAACACTCTTCTATAAAACTGAAACAAGTTCAGTGAATTTTCTGGCTTCAATTCATGTGTTACATGTAATAGTTTATGGAGAATTGCCTCCTCCCACGTCCTGGCTTGTTGATGTTTTAATAAGTATAAAGTTGTTTGTCCGGTTTTACTGTTGAAGAATAAATAAATAGGATATTTTTAATGCTAATATATATTAATATTATTCTCTGACCAAGGTAACAGTGCTCGTGGTTATTTTTAAAGTTGTTTTATTCAAGCTTTTTATTCTAAAGACTGACAAAATCTGTTTATTGAACAGTAAGATAAATATTTTAGAAACACATCATTCATTCCCATAAGTCATCTTTCTAAGTTTGTGGTGTTTCCTCTTGTGGAAAAATGTGTATATTTTATTAATGAGCCTTGTTTTCATCTTTCTCTTGGAAACAGCATAGTAATGGGTGTCATTCATAAATTTTGAGGATGAAAAAGTAAAAAACCTTGGTAGTTTTCCTCTCTGTAAGTAAAAATTCAATACTTACAAAGTCTGCATATTGCAGAAATGTGTGTGGAGCAGGAGTTCACTCTTGATCAGTCAGCAGGGCAAACAATTCACATTAAACTATGCAGGTGACAGTGTTTCTCAGCATTACGTAGCACAAGCAGTAGTAGGTGAATTTTGTTTCTTTGCTGGCTTCAAGAAGATTTGGGATCTGGGGTGAAGTGAGTGGAATAATAAGGAATCAATGGATTTATACTGCATTAGTAAATTGTAGCATGTCTGCAGCACATTTTGGTGTTTGTTCAGTTTTAATCCAGAACTGGGAGCTTTGCAGCTTCATTTGCTGTATTCTGAAGGCCTGTCCCCAGCCTTCTGGCCTCGCCATCCGAAATGCACTTCTTGGTCTTCTGTGGGCCCCTGCGAGTTGGTGTGAGCAAGGGGTGATCCCTGTGCAACTGAACAGGCCCCAGATATTTGCAATTGCCAGTTTTGCAGATTAAGGAGAGAACAGGGGTCGTACACAATCAGGTGCATATCTGTGCCTTGCCTTGCCTAGCAAACGTGCTCCTGACACTTGGTATAAATATGCCTCCTTTCTCTGCTACTTGAGGCTTATTAACAGTTGCAAACAAAGAATTATTAAAAAAAATGGAATTTTGTCCCATCAGCTTCTTCCCAAGGTGCTTCAAAAAGAAACCACACTTAACGGGTGATGTGGGTGTCTGCCTGTAAGGAGTGGTGTCCCTGACTCAGCTGTGGTTACCAGAGGTGGAACCATGGGTGGTGACTCCAGGATAGGAGAATTTCAAACCAAACCACTTTCCTGCCCTTCCCTCCTGTCCATGTGCATCTCCTGACCACACTGCAGTGTGTCCCTCCCCTGTCTCTGGAGAATGGGATCAAAGAGTGGGGATGGGCATTGTCTTCTCCCCCGCCTGGTGCGTAGCAGAGATTTGCCAATAGCCCTTCCAGTAAAGACAGGGGTGGGAAGGATCCCATGGTCAGTGTTTCCAGTAATGGGATTTTATTTTCTCACCAATTGTATGTAACATGATAGTTAGACAGACGTCATCAAAACCAAATTCTTAGACAGGACAACCAGAGTGACTTCTTGGCTGTCTGTGTTTCACACTATGATGTAATTCAAGTGTGTGAATTATTGTCATGTAGCCACAATCTTTTGGCCAAACTGGAATTACTAGTATGGATTTAAACTAGAGGGAAGGAGACCGCCTGGTTTTTAAATTTCCTTCATCCACATAGGCTATTTCCATGCTTTGAGGTCCACCACTGTAAGTCTCCAGCAGGACTGCTAAACCAGTGCCTTTGGGTTTAGGTAGTATGAAGATGTCTTTTTGCTTCCATGCCCTTTCCACCTTTTTAGCTTAATAAAAGAAAATTAAAGAAAAATATGTGTGTATGCCACTTCACTTTCTAGAGTCTCTAGAAGTCTTGGAAATATCCCAAGGTGTCGGTTTGAGGGGAGGAAGCATAGGGTTGTTTTCATAATAGCAAAAATTAATTAGCTGGACCTGGAGCAGGAGTAATCTGGTCGCTGATATTGCAAATGGAGACCAGTGTGTAACAGGCATTCAGAGAGGCAGAAAATCCCATTATCAAATGACTTAACTGAGTAAGTTCCTTTTAGAATCCATGCATAGACGGGATGGTAGATATCGTGTATATCCTGAGTCTGCATGTCAGGCTTATAGTAACTTTCTTTTTTGACTAAATTATAATGTGGGCTCACTATTTATGTATAAAGAAACACCCCTCTTTGAATTTCTAGTTGTGATGGGAAGAACATCCAAAGAACTTGTAGATTCAGGCATTCACAGAAGGGCACACGCCTTTCCCATGAATAGGATTTTTTTTGCTTTTAAATGCTGACTTCAGATTTGTCTTCAGAATGTCACCTTTAAAAAAAAAAAAAGGGGGGGCAGACTTGCAAAAGATCCTTTTGTAGGCTCAGATCTGCTCTTTGACTGGAGCTGTTTTACCATTTACTCACTGTATTAGTGCACTAAGCTTTTTTAATGCCCTAATTGGAGTTGCGGCTTGAGGAAGAATTGCTCTGTTGTGTAGTTCTTTTGCATCTGGGATTGCTGCAGTGTAATGAATGCCTGTTGTTTCCAGGAGCTGTGTCAGTGCCGCCCTGGGGAAGGGAACTGTTCCTGCTGTAAGGAGTGCATGCTCTGCCTGGGCACACTTTGGGATGAGTGCTGTGACTGCGTTGGTAAGTTTGTCTTTTTTTTTTTTAATTTTCTTCTTTTTTTACGTTGGTTTCTCCTGCCACATGCTGAGCTCACAGTCTTAAAATAGAAGTAAAACATTGTGACAGCATCTGTGCTTTAAACATTTTACAGCTCATTTTGTGGGTACAGAATAAATTACTGTGGAGATCCAACATTTGAAGGCTGTATCTGCTCTGTGGAGTGGGAGGTGGCAGTAGTCCAGGTTTTGCCTGGTTAATGTCATCATAGCTGACACTCTCTAACAAAAAACTCCATTTTGAATTGTCACCTTGAGGAAACTAGACAGTGCCTGCTTCGTGGGGTTGGATGCTGTGTGAAGGCTTCTACCTGCAAAGTGTATTGACAGGTACCACACAGGGGCAGTTTTAGGTTTGAGCTGGGACTAGTAGTAAATAGGCACAGCCCAGTGTTTTCACCATTCTTGAAAAAAGACCTCTTTGTGGAGGGTAAAAAAGAAACAGACACAGTCTTACTGTAGGACTAGATGATAATCTTAACAAGAACACATTGCTGCTAAGAGGTGGTGGTTCAGAGTGCCCATTTACAAGTGGATGCTGCTCCTGCTTAAGGAGACTGTATGTTCTGTCTTATGATTTAAGTTTAATTAAAGCTTCATCCTCCTGTGGTTGCTGTAAGTCTTCCTGTGATGCCACTCAAAATCTTGGCTTCCATGAAAGGGATGCATCTTGAGTGTTGTACCTGCTCTCAGCTTTTCCGGATGGCTTTTCTCTGAATTCATGAAGGTTATTAGTGTCAAAATGCCCATTTTCAGTGCAGTCTATTGCTTCTCCTGTTCCAGAATGATGTGAATCTGCTTTCTGACATCCCTTTTTTGCTTGGTTCTGCTAGCTTAGCTTCGCTTTACTGTCTGTCAGTAAGCAGTGGGGTGGCATGGTCCTGTACATGTGGGATTCTTCCCAGTGGCATAAAGTGTTTTCAGCCCCTGCACCCGTGAAGGATATACTGCACCTGTGGAGAATGCATTTAGAAAGAGGCCTTAGAGTCTGTTTTTTCTGTTTGATCTTGGGCTCCTTAAGAAGTGAAATATGTATCTATATATCTCCCCTTTTTTTCCCCTTTGCCCTTCCAGGGTCATCAAATCTTTCGTAAAGCAGTATTGAAGTGCGCTGTTGTCATCTTCAGTCATAGCGACGAGGAGTAGGATAGTAGGTTATTTCCCTGGTATAGAACCATCACCTGCTGTAGCAAGCAAGGCTTGTGTGCCAGTCTCTAGGGAGAGGAACAACCTACCTCTTGGGACTTTGAAGTAAAGAAGTGAAGTCCACACACAAACTTTTTTTGTAAATCTGCAGATGGCTCACTGTTCTGCTGTTCTTCCTCATAGTATTTTCCAGGAGAGGAGTTAACAAGGTTTCAGGTTCAATTTCCAAACACTGAATAAACTAAAACGACCTCCTGATGGTCCTGTGGGTGTCTCAGATCTCATTGTTTCTATGGCATGATCCTATTCTTCTTCTCTTCAGTGTAGGGTCATCCTTGCTGTAGCCTTATTCAAACAGGCAAACAGGAAAGCATGCTATACCTGGCTTCCTAGAGACAGTTCTTTGATGATACTTGAGCTGATATTTAAGTTTCTTTATAAGCTGATCATGTCTAATGTAAAAGCAGATAGATTTTGTGTCTTTCAGGTCATGTCTGCCCTGAGGTTAGGAATTACCTCCTACCCTACCCGACCTACTTTAGAGATGCTCAGTTGATGCCCTCATATTTTGTGTGGATGTTCTCTCCCTTCTCGGACAGGGAAGAAGACACTGGAGGAAAGGGAACAGCAACAGGTCTCTCTTTCCTTTGAGTTAAGCTCTTTTAGTCCCTCTTGTAAAGGCAAGTCTGCTTTCCATCATTTCAGTAGCCTATTTCTGCATCTTCTCATCCATTCCAAAGCAGTAGTGTAGACATGTTTCATCCTTACCAGTTGCTCATAAGTTAAACTTTATTTTCATTTTAGCCAAAGCTGCTATTTTATAATAATTCCTATTTAAAATATGACTATTATAATAAAATGCTTTTAAAAACAGTAAGAGGGAAGGATCTTTGTGGATGAGCATTTACCCATTAAACTATGAGTGATGGTTTCTTGGTGCCATCTTAAGATAATATTTTCATACTGTATTGATATGCACACAAACTTGTGCACCTTCTGCAGGATTTTTTTTTTCCCTGTGTGTCCTTCTTATCAATGAAATTTATTTTCTGAATCCAACCTGACAGAAGGAGCCTCTAGAAAGGCTCACTGGTTTTCATTTCACAACATTAATACAATGACACCAACTAAATTATACATCCCTCCATGTATCTGTATAAAACTCTTACCTGCTTTGATAGCTTCCTAATTGATTTTCAAGTGGGCATCCTTTATTAGAATTATATGGTTAATACAGTGCCTACTAAAGTATGGTTAATATTAGTGCTTACTAAAAGGTGATAATGCAGGGATAGAAATTTTTTGTTAATAAGTCCAGGAAGGTCCATGAAGAACAAACCCAGTTGAGAGGAGTAGGAAAATAATCATTTACAGTAGGAAGTTTGTGTAAGTGGAATTATTTTTTAGTGTGACCTGATCTTGTTTGGAAGGGAGGCTTATTTTTTTTTCCTACCCAGTACTTGGCTCACCTTTTTGTAGGAGCAAACTGTCTCGTGGTGTTCCTATTATTAAATGCTGGTAATGCTAACCACTTGCTTAAGATTTGCCAGATCTCATGCTAATCGTCATGGACAAACTTCCCTCTGCTTTGTTCATTATGGAAATCCACCTACTTAGGTTGAGAAGATTGTGGGTTTGTATAAGGCTCTAGTCAAACACAGTTATTTCTGAAGCTGGAGTCCCAGTGGATCTACAGGCTAGGAAGTGTTTCTCTGGTTCTGTGGGGAGGTAGACTTTGAACATTTATGTCCCATATCACTTTTACACTTCAAGAATTGGTGTGCTTTGCAGCTGTAGCTGTCTAAAACTGTGTCTGTGAAAATACCCAAACAATATCCAGATGTACGTGAGGAAAATGCGTTTGTCTGCCTCTTGCCAGGTGACTTCTAATAGAGCTTTTTTATTGGCTCCTGGGCTTAAGTACCTATGCAGATACAACTTTTCTTTTTAATCTTGGTTGTTTCAATATTTGGATTAAATCAAGTTTCAATCAGTTTCATGGCTAGACATGTTAGTGTTTAAATGGTTAATGAAAAACTGGCACTGGCATTGCATATCACAAAAACATTTTGTAGAAACTGGCAAAACAAAAAAAAAAGATTACAAGGTTTCAAAAAAGAGACTGCAGAAGATGTTGAAAAATAAAGAAGGAGTAACCTGGAAATAAGCATTTTGCCTGTAGTGACCCCTCCAGATAAGTTGTGAAACGAGGTTCATCTCGGCTGTCTCTACACAGGTAAAGTAATTCAGACTCATGCTCCCTCCTGATAGTGATCTTTGCATCTCTGGCAGACGACTAAAAAGATCTAGTGCACTGCTGCAGCAGATGAGATGGAATACTTGAATTGTGATCAAAAGTTTCATGTACCTCAGGACTTGTCAAGATACTACCTTTGTTCAGTCCTAAGCTTTCATTCCAGATCTATGCTAGGATTGATTATACTTTGCTTTGTCTCTTCTCCCAGGGAAAACAAACCTTCCATTGAACTCTTTATTTTCTAAGCTGTAATACTAGCATTAAAGGGGAAGCAAAGTGCTGTTTAGAAGAGGTTTTTCTTTTCACAAGTCACAGGTGTGTGTTGTGGAAGTCTGAGAGATCTGAAACCTGCCATTATGGAAAGTTCATCCTGCTGTATGTGGTGGTTTTCTGCTATTGGGTTAAGAATGGGGTATATACAAAAGGGTTCTGTTCTGGAAAAAAAAAAGGCAATTTTAATTTTCTAAATATCTGCCTGTTTAAAGAATAAGAGGTTAGAGAGTTTCATGTAACTTACTGTTTTGTTCATCTGCAGGTATGTGCAATCCTCGCAATTACAGTGACACACCACCAACATCCAAGAGCACTGTCGAGGAGTTGCATGAACCAATTCCTTCCCTTTTCCGGGCACTGACAGAAGGGGATACTCAGCTGAACTGGAATATTGTTTCCTTCCCTGTGGCAGAAGAACTGTCGCACCATGAGAACCTCGTTTCTTTTTTAGAAACAGTGAATCAGCCACAGCATCAGAATGTCTCTGTTCCAAACAACAACGTCCACACACCTTACTCTAGTGACAAAGGTAATGAGTGTAGTGTCTAAATTCCTAGCATTTCCTCTCATTTCTTCCAGGAGCCTTCTCAGTGCATATTCTGTGCTTCTCTGTGCTCACTTCTTCTTTTCCCATAAAAAAGTGTGAAAGATTCAGCCTAATTTTGAGGATAACGTAACAAAAGGAGTGAGGAAAAATGTTGAGGAACATGGAAGATGGTGTTAAAGTGACTGATGATCTTAGGAGACACTGAACCACGTGAGTTTATCTCTGTATTTCCTCCTGTGGCATGAGGCAGTTTGTTCATGTTACTTCATGTGCACTGGCAAGGTGTGTTCTTTGACCTGGAAGCAGTTACCTGTAGTTAGGAGATGGGACAGACTAGAACCTGAATCCAAATGATGTAGCAGTGCAGAGGCAGGCAACCGAAACATGACTTCAGAGGTTTGAGAAATAACAGCTTATGGCATGTGACTATCTGGAGTAGTTGTTTATTGCTTTCACCTGAGTTGGCATAACTTGAAATCTTTAGAATGATGGTTTGTACAAAATGCAGGATTAATAGTAAACCTAAGTAAGATAAAGACTGAGGAAGGATAAGTGACAGATTACCTTCAGTTTAGAGGACAGACTTCAGAATAGTGTTTGCTGAGGGGGAAGATGAGAAGTTTGAGGTAGTATGAAAGGTGGCTTGAGAAAAATACTCTTGTTTCTTGGTTTCCATACTGAACCTGAAACATTTTTCCCTGCAAATAATTACAGCACACTTAAAAGAACCTCATAAACAATTCATAAGGAAATTGCTGCTTAATAGGGGAAAAAGAGCATCTGATTTGTTTTATTAGTGTAATTAATGCTGTGCTTCCTTCCCAACACACACTTTAAATGTTCGTAACCCCATATGTTGCAGTTGTGATGCCTCTTTTATCCTATCAATAAAAGATACCCTAATTAATGGACGTGCTGCTTTTCCATGCCGAGGTGAACCTTTGACCTAGTTGTGTTTCTGAGTAGGACTGCTGTTGATTAAATGGAACCGTAATGGCAACTTCTCTAATTTCCTTTGGTTAAGGCACGTTAGAAAAATAAATTAATTCCAGAACTGGGAAACCAGATGGTCAGAAAGCATCTCATTCATATGTCTTTGATGTTATTAAAATGCTTGCTCACCATTATTGGAGTGATGTAAAAAGCCATGTAAAACGGCAAGGCTCAAAAAGCCCCGTGTGCAAACACTACAGTACTTAAAGTTGTAAATTATACTTGGGGAAAAAAAATTATGTTTAGTACAGTCTTGAATATATCCCACTGTACTTAGGTACTGCAGCCCAGATGGCCGTCCTTTACTACCATACCAACAGGATGGGCTAATGATAGTTTTGGATTAAACTTGGAATTTGAATTGCATCTCAAGGGTGTGGAGCAGTTTTGAGTTTAACAACACAAATACATAACACTGCAGTTTTTTCTTAGTCAAAAGTCTCCTTCATTTCATTTACTAAGAATGCTTTAGAGATTAGGCTGAGAGAGCTTTCACTGAAATGATGACAGTCCAAAAACAACAGTTATATTTAGTTATATTTGGAAATAGTTAACAAATGCCACTGGCTTTCAGGGCGCAACAGAAACTTAAAACAGAAGTAAATGTCAGAGCTGTTCTTGTAATCATTGGCTTTGCCTCCTCCATCTTAGTGGCCAGTGAAGAACTAGAAAAGGTAGAAAATTACTTTCCACATCCTATACTTTGATAAATATGTAAACTTATTGAGGAGTCTCTTTTCTTGGTCACAATGTAGATAACTTTGTAGTGACCTGCTTTCTTACAAGTCATATTAAACTTTGCTTACAAAAACATGAATGATTTGAGCACTGAGAACAGAGAAGGTGTAAAGAAAAATTAGCTCCTGGCTTGGTCAGTTTAACATTTATTATGGTGGAAGCAAGACAACTGGGGAATTGTATGGAGTGTTATGTGAGCCATGGGGTGGCATTGTTTTTAATACATTTTGATGGGTTCATTGGGGAAGCAGGAATCGAAAAGTGGAGGGGTAGTAGGTCATAGGGTAAAGAGCCTTGTGAGCCTAGGAAGTTGCTGGAGCCTGATGGCTTCTGCCCATGCAAAGTTCAGTCACACAACTGGGTCACTGTGGTTTAACAAGCTAGTAAATGTTAGAAGAACCACAGAAAGAGAGGGTGGGTCTGTGTGTGTGCATGTATGTGTGCTCAGTGGCAGTAAATACAAGCATACCCTGCAGTGGGAGAAACAGACCATCCCTTTAACCTTTCCTTCTCCTCATAAGTGCTGCTTAAAGGCAGATCTTGCAAAGGGAGATGTCCTTAAGGTGACTCGCTCAGCAGTTGTCTTCAGGGCTGTGACAGTCAGGGATTTGAAAGAATATTCCTGTGAGCAGAAACACAGATGCCTTGTGTTTTCTTTACAGTGCTGTGTCTCCTCCACTTTGTGGCTCCTTGCATGCTTCACTCCAACATGGTGTGCTGGCAGCAGCCTATTGCGTGGCGTGTAAAGGGAGAGGGGCTAATGAGAGGTGGATCTTGGTAGGGGGACAGTAGTCTCTGTACTATCTTCTAGAATACATCCCAAAATTTGCAAAGGTTCTGCTTACAAGTACCTCTTGTCACATGTTGTGTAACACAGCTCTGATTTTAATTTCAGCACACGTTCATGCAGGGATTGCCATTAAGCTGTCCCAGGGTGCCAGATTTGCTCAGTGCAGTTCTGGGTGAGGTCCAGGAAAAGCAGCACCAGCCACAGGAATCCACGAGCTTTGTGCCTGAGTGGCGTGAAGCCACCAGCCCCCAGAAGGTGTCTGTAGATCCAGGAAGAAGGGGGTGGTAGGATAATAAAACATTCCTTTCTCACCCCAGCCCATTGTGAGTCCAGCTAACAGACTTTGAACTTCCCCGTTATTTTCTTAATGAGTGTCTTCCCTTTCCTCCTGTGAATTGACTTTTAATGTTTTAGCTGCCACAGTCATGTGTGCGCTGCTGGAGCTGCTGTAGATCTTCGTATCAGTTGTTTCTGGCACTTGCGCCACTACTTCAGAGAGGATTGTGATGAGTATTAATGTAGAGCTACATTTGTACTTTATTCATTTTGCTTTACTTTTAGCTGATACCCTCAGAGCTCTAAAGTGTGAGTTCAGATGTTTAAATAAGCTTAGTTGTTTCAGATGATGACAGGATGTTGGCAAGAGAGAGAGGGGAACTAGATAATCTTTTGGCAATTGATAAAACGAAATCTGCGTTGTAATTACGGGTTTCTGACTTACACTGCTTGGTGACAGAGAAGATAGTGTCTGCTCTGCATTTCTGCTTCCCTTCAGTACAAGCCACATAGAGGAGAGCTAGAAATCCAGTAAAGTGGCATCTACCTCTGTAGAAATGTTTCTTTTTATAAGTTCTGATTGACATAAAATTGACTTGTCCAAAGCTAGTGGATTATCTCAATTGATTGTTCATAGTTACAGATTGATCTCCTCATTCTCTCTTTCCTCCTTTCCCACTACTGCTCTTGACTAGTTGTTGGGGGTTTTTTTTGTGGAAGATGTCCCCTGCCATGGAACAGGGGTTGGAATTAGATGATCTTTAAGGTCCCTTCCAACCCAAGCCATTCTATGATAAAATGGTATGACAGATGGATGGATAGTTACCTTTTTTAAAGAACTTCTAGAGCTACCAATAAACTGACCAGCAGACAGCTGAAGTTACATAGCATGTTTAAATTCAAAGGTCACATACAGTGGGCGAATTGTCATTCACTGGGAAGGTTTGTTTAACCTATTGGTAGGCATTTCTCCTTAACTTACAATAACTGAATTGTTTGATATTCTGAGTTGCTAAATTCCTCCATATTACACCAGTACTGACAGTTTTATAGCAAAGCTTGATAGTTTCTTCTGGTCATTTTTAATTTAGACTTGATTGTTGTTTGTCCTACACAACCCTTTGCTGAGTATGAATTGTGAGGGGAAAAGGACTGAGAAATGCATGTTTTGGAAAAAAAATGTTTGCTGCTGCATCCTTCCCTCACCCCACAGCAGTAGTTTGTGGCCCTTAGTGTGTGAAAATTGGCAAAAAGCAAATGAGAAGGCTGTTACTGCACTAAGTAACATTGTTTTTATCTACACTGAGGGAGCCAAGTGATGAGTCTGTAATTAGGTTGTGAAACAGTTTAAACACTCTGGGGTCCCAGCTGAACCTGTAGGTATGTATTTTTTCCCCTGCGTAACTCTGTTTCTTCAGCCTATAAAGCGGAATTTAATACTTAAGATGAGGAACTCTCCTGCTTTCAGTAATTCAACCTCTGCATGGACACAGAGGCTGCTGAGGAGGGGACCAGTAGCGTCCCATGACGAACAAAGTTCACCCTGCCCAATCTGACTCGTTCAGACCTGGGAAGTCTCTCAGTGAGTGAGACTTCAGAAGCAGTTTGATAGCATATACTGGAGCATGTCCTCCAGGTGCTCACAAGAGCTGCTGGGAACCAGACAGGCCTACTGCTGGCTCTGGTCTGCCATGTACAGTCTACTCTCTCCCCTTCACAGTGTTTTTGTACCGGTCCTCTAGGACCTAATCCTCTTGGCTTGTGTGCAGATGGAAATAAACTTTCTTCTCCACTCTCCAGTTAGTCAAGATTAATGTCCTTGGTTGCTGCTGCCACTGTAATAAGGTAGAGTTCTGGCTTTGGTTCCTGTTTTGGTCCTGCAAGAGTGGTTAAGGAGACCGGTCTCTCCGACTGATGTCACCTGGTTTTGTCAGAGCTGAGGGCCAGGTGCTGCTGCTCCTCCAGCCTCATTTACCCTGAGAGATGTCTTCAGTCTCTCAGTTCAGTGCCATTGATCTTTACATCCTGGAAATCACAGGCTCTTCTTACCCAGGAAGTTTATTTCAAGATTCAGCAGGCATTAGCTGATGAACTGGACTTCCCCAGGACTTCTCAACACTGATGAAGCTGTCACAGATGAGGTTGACGTGAAGGTGAACACAGATGTCTCCTTACACAGAGGGGACTGGACATTCTCTGATGTGAAGACAGCCTGTAAGTGCTGGAAGCAGCTCTCACACCTCAGTGTGCACAGCTTTCCTGACCTCCCGTGGGCTTTCCCTTGTGTGTTGCAAATTGGAGTGCAGTGATCAATAGATAGCAGTGGGCACTTCTGGCAACCCTTTGGAGAGGACTCTGCTTCCTTTAAAGAGCTGTTTCACTGCTATCCAGAGATAGCCGTAAGTCATTTTGCTTTCTCAGGCTGATCCAGAGGCTAGGTCAGTCAGGTGGATGGCATCTCAAAAGCTGATTTTGCAGGAAGAAATATTTCTGGATTAGCCAGGATTGCCTGTTTGGAGGCAGAGGCTCTGTGCCTCCAGCTGACACCTTCTAGGACTGACCCTACATATGGAATACATGAATAAGGTATATTAAGGTAATAAGGTAGTAAAGTTTCAATAGAAAACTACTAAAAAGGTATCAAAAGAGTGAAATGAGATTAAGCAAGAGGGTATAAATTGTAGGAGTAATGTCCTACAGAGGCTTCTGTAAAGTTCCTGTGCTTGCACCCCAGCACTGAACTAGATGACTGATAGGACATGAGGAATGTTGCCTGGAGACTTGCCTCTACTTTCTCACCCCCTACCCTTCCACTGAAAACCTCCTGTGATGAGTGACAGGAACAGATTCCTGGAAATGTCTGGACCTACTGGGAATGGGTCCTTCTTGGGACCCTGGCAATCTGAGCTTTTTGCCACTGGTGATAAAACATTGCCAAGTCCTTGTGCATTCTCTATAAAAGATGGAGCTTCTGTCTGGCCTCTGGGTGTGGTGGCTGCATCTCCCTACTACTTTTCAGCTTTGGCTGAGTGCTTTAGGTGTATTCCTATCACTCTGTGCATGTGGTACCTTAGCATATGCTTCTATTTAGCTCTTTTGTCCCCCCCTTTGTGAATAAATTTTACTTATTTGAAGCTGTAGATATGTTGGTTGGTTTTAGGCAGAAGTTTTGTTCTCTGAAAACTCTCTTCCTCTGGTTGCTGTGCCTCAGGCTTTATTATGAAGGCTTATAGAAATAGAAATGCCAAGAATGGGACAGGACTTACACAGCCATAGTGCATTTTATTGACATTTCCAGCAGTACTTCAGGTACTGCAAGATTTCTTGGACAACTGCAGCTTTACTCAGCACAGCTTTTCTGGGAGCAGAAACTGCTTCAGCCATGGGTCTGCATTTCCTCCCTAAGATCCCTATTGCCTGTTGCACTGTATATGGTGTCTGCAAGATGTGTACAGCAGTTCGGAAACTGATGAAGGCAGTGAATACTCTGTTGCTTTCAGTGGGCTGGCAGCACATCCTCTGACCCTCTTGCAGCTGTTTTGGTACTTGCAAAATAGTTTGACAGTGGTCAGAGTTCCCTCATATATGTTTTAACAAGTGACACTTCTGAAAAGGGTAGGCAGGGTTTCCAGACGTCAAGGAGGAGGAGGCATCCACAGAAAAGCTGTTGGGTACATTGTGCTGCTCCCCTGTATGTTGTGTTGTCCCTTGTCATGTGCCCAAAAAGCATGGGCACCATGGAGATTGTTGGTACTGGGGAAACTGACTGCATAGATCCGATGATTTGTAAGGTGATGGAGGCCTTCCTGGTCAGATTTGGACCTCACCTTCAGAGCTTACCATGAGTTATGCATACTACTGAGGCTGCTAATCTATGGGGCACCGATATTTTAAAGGGGAGGTTCTGGTATCCCAGATAAGAGACTGAATGAACACTGTGGTTAACTACTGCACTGCTCTGAAAGTCCTTCAGTTACTCACCCTTCTTCATATCTCCATAATCATTCAAAAAAAACCCCAACAAATCCACTGTCTTGATTTACCATTTATGTTTGGATTACATTTTTCTAATCCACATCAGAACATAGATCAGTATGTTTCTACTGGATGCACCATAAGTAGCAACAGGCTAGAAAGCCTGTTGACTTCTCCCGCCAACAAGTCTGTCTGACATGTGCGAGTGCGATGTTCATGTTTGCAGGCAGCTGCCAGTTGTGCTTTTCCCAAAATGTACCAAGTTATGCGGGGGTAAAGGTTATGTAACAGTCCTTTGGAGGATGAACAAAGTTTTATGGTGTAATCACCCGGTCAGCACAGAAGAAAGCTGGAGAATTGGAAGTAGGCTGGAGTGGGGGGGGGAATGTTTTTGTTTTATAATTGTGATGAATTCCTCAGCTGCAGTTTGAAGTTGCAACACCAAACTTCATGGCATTTGAAGTAATTGCATGGATGTTAAAAGCATGAAGTCAATACTTAGGCAGAAGGGGTTTCTTAATCTTAGTAAAGCTGGTGGTGTTGCTAAAAAAAAAAGAAAAAAGTGTGCGGTTTCATGTTGAGGAAGACAGGAGTCTCCAACTTGTGGCTTAATATGGCTGAAGAGTATTGTGGAGTTTGGAGGGGGGAGGAGGAAATATTTATACCTAAATAAGTGGGTTTTGTGGTTTTTTTAATAACTTACCTAAACCTGAGGTTTTTCATGGTAGCATATTACCTTCAGAGGACACATGCCTGCTTATTATTTTGGCATAGCCCATCCTTATGCTTTAGAAGGCATCCCTCACAACTGGGGGACAAAGCCCAAAAACATTCTTGCCTATGACTGTAGAAGTAAGAAGAAGAAGGAGAACAGACAACAAGTTGAGTTGTAGATGCTGAAAATTTGAAGTTGATAGGTTGTACCTTGACTCTCTGCCTTTCCTCTCTGCTTTTACTGTCACCTTTTTTTTCCTTATGCCTCACAGTCATGCTGATTTGCAATCCTACTTCTAAAGCTGCGCATTTAATTAATTTTTACCTAACCTTTAAAAATATTTTAAGACCTTAAAATCAAATTTTTCCCCCCTCTTGGTTTAGAACACATGTGTACTGTGGTGTATTTTGATGACTGCATGTCAATACATCAGTGCAAGATCTCTTGCGAGTCCATGGGAGCTTCCAAATACCGGTGGTTTCACAACGCCTGCTGTGAGTGTATCGGGCCAGAATGCATCGACTATGGCAGCAAAACTGTAAAATGTATGAACTGCATGTTTTGAAGCAGGAAAATTGTAATATAGCGATACTAAGGCCAAAGTAATCTCTCTCAGTTAAAGAGTCAGGGATTGCAAATACCGCATTTTGGTGGAGTGCCTGCTGGTTGCAATTAAATGCACCTGGTTGAAAAAAAAGATGTATAAAATCTGAAAACTTTTTTTTCTTTTTTTTTTTTAAGTTCACATAAACGAGGCTAACTAGTAGATGTTTAAAAACTATGTTTTAAACTTATTTTTCTTTATTTCTGCTCGAATGGTACAGTCATGCTCATCATTGCTGTTCTGATTGTTTCCCTTTGATTTGAAAGTATTGACTGTACTGGTTTTCAGAATATATCTTGTAGGTTAGAGTAGGGAAACATTAAGAATATGGTAATGAGATTTCCATTATCTAAGTTCAACAAGTAAATAAATGGCTGCTAGGTTGGAGGGGGGGTGGTTGTTCTTTAGGGGCTCTTTTGGGGGGTTTGGTTTCTGGTTTTGCTTTTTAACTTTATGATCTTCCAGTTTTTGAGCTTTGCTTTCTATTGTGAAAGTGGTATTTGGGGAAAAAGAAAAATTCATGCTTTCTCTTCCATGCATGGGCTGTCATGGATAAAATCCTAACTTCTTAGAAGGGCTGCCCAACAAAACACTATGTAGGGACACTTTTCTTCCAAGTTTCATTTGCCCTGCTATTGCAAGTACATTTTGGCTTATGTTACATAATTTATGTGTTAAGCAAAGTAATTTTTTCAGTCTTCTCTTAGATTCCAAAATAAAGCTGTTGAGTGCAGTTGCATCTCCCACCTTTTGCACTGTTCTCTAGGGTTGCTTACTCCCTGAACATTCAGTCCAATAAAGGAAACATGAAAGGTTATGATGGATTTAATGACTGGAGGAATAAAGAAGAATGAAATTCCATGAATGAGCAAGTGTTACAGCTGAGCAGCTGGTAGCAAGCATGTTCCCTTTTAGTAGTTTGCTGAGAATATTTATTCCAAAATGTTATTAATAATTTTTTTTTCCCCCATGAAATCTTGTCAATGAAGAAGGGAAATATGCATCTGCAAAGGCAAAGTTAGAATGCTCTGAGTTAAGAACATTGTCCATTTTTCTAAGTAAAAGTTTTTATATGTTGGCAGTTACATAGCAGTTACTATGACCCAGTTAAGGACTCCACTGATAATGGTACTAAGTACAAGAATAAAGTCTATGAGTAGTTAATGATCAGCTTTTGGTATTTATAATGATGTAGGTTTTAACTCCTTGAATTTTTTTTATGCATATATGCATATGCACATACAAAAAAGAATTTGACTATTCATTTTTCTCTCACTAACCTCAGTCTAGAGGGATTAAACTGTTTTCTAGTCACACCTGTCTATCTGTACCATGTACAAATGAAAGCAGTCATTTTACATTTATTTTGTTGAAAAGTTTGCCTGAATGTTTTTTTTTTAAATTTTTCTCATTATACAGTTCTTTCAATAACATGAAGTAATAATAATAATAATAATAATAATAAAAAAATCTACTCTTGTTAAATGATGTTACTTTCTTCAGTGTCTTTTTCACCTATAAAAAAGTACTTGAAAGATGAATGTTATTGTTTTGAACTAGTGGATAATGGAATGTCTTTGTACTTTAAAGTTGCAATTAAGTGATAAAAGGTCATAGACGTGAATAGAAAAACTTAGCTTATCATGGAGGAGTTGTTCTTCTTATATTTGACAGTTCATGTTATCTTTTCTTCTGCTAGAGTTTCTTAAAATGAATGGAGAAGAATATGTTAGAGTAGCTGTGACTGTTTGTAGCTGGAGGGTGATGCATCATCATTCCTGACCGAGATAGAAGACACATAGTAGTAAGCAAGCGTTGCTGCAGGTCATCAGCATGCTCTGGATTTTTGCAGTCTTAAATTATTTGGAATACTGTGGTAGCTCAAAACCTTCTTGGGGGAGAAACAGCGCTGATGTTTCTGTCAGCACCTGCTGCCCCACGGATTTGACACCGCCTCCATTTTCATCATCAGAATTTTCACTGTGAGGTCAAGTCGAGGGGAGCAGGAGAGACGGGAGGACTGACCCAACAGGTGTCCAGAAAACACTGTGGGGAACGGCATAAAAATGTAAACATGGTTATATGTGTAGTGGCCTGAGAGGAGGTAGTGAGGATGCACACCTTCTGGGGCTTGCCTTATTTTTGTAATTCTTGATGCTGTCTAGAGTTTGCTGTAAGTGTTGTGTGTACGCAAATGTCATACAGCAACAACATGCAGTGTATTTTATGACGATGAGTATTTTAAGAGGTATTTTAATAAAAAAGACATTACTGGTTCTTGTGGGTTTTTTTTTCCTCAAGATTTTCTCAGGGAAATGTTACCAGGAAGCATATTATAAAACTTAGTGATCTAGATGGATGGAAGAATACAGAGAATTAACTCTTCATCAGTTTTTTTCCCCATACCTAAAAGTTTAGCTTCAAGGGTTTCTTCTGTACATAAATGAATAAAATAGAATTTTATTAATACTCAGAATGTTCTTTCTGACAAATCTAACAATTTTGAAAAGTTATTTATTTAGTCTTACTCATTTTGCAGGAAAAATCATAATTTATTTTGGCCTCTATTATTTCACCTGCATCTGGATACCAGAAAACCATCGCCTACATAAGTAATTTAGAATAGTTAAGAACATGTTTTAAAAACTTTTTTTTTTAGCTAGGAATGTTCTCCAGGTAAAGCGTTGGCCACTTTTATCACTGTCCTTTGGGACAGAATTGTAAAACACTGAATGTATAGGGAAGCAAAAAGGGAATTCATACAGTAAGGAGTTATACTAGACCCTAGTGTGTTGGGGGTCTGACTGAAAAGGGGTTGAAGGCCTTTTGTTCTTTCTCTAAACGTAAAGAAAGTTTTTGTTCAGTTGCTATGGGTTTGGTTTGTTGGGGTTTCTTTGTTTTGTTTTTCCTCACAGGCACCTTTTGCTCTTAAATTTCAGAAGCACTGACATTGTGCAGAAAGTGAGTACAGTGGTCATAACATGACATTGCTTTCCTGTCATTTCTTAGGCTTCCTGGCTTGCTTTTACTACACTTAATGGATTTCACATCTAATACTTCAAAAATAAATTTAAGTACACTGATTGTATCTTTAATAATATATCTACGATCACTCCAGTATGCCTCCCAAAATTATGGCTGCTCTGCAGCCCCTCATCCTGCTGGCTGGTGTGCCCTGGTGTTTGCTGGCAACCACACACAGACACACAGACCCACACAACACGGGCACGCTCCAGTCTCTCCAGCCTCATGACTTGTGGTCCCCTCTGCGATGGCTGGCACTTATACCCTCATGAGCAGAGCATGAGGACTTGGCACCCGGCAGAAGTTTGATGAGAAGACAGGACAGACCATGGTGATGAGGTACCTGCAGGGCACAGCCAAACAAGTGTTACTGACCAGCAACCTATTTACAGCTGACCTGCCTCTTTTATCTTATCCTTCTTTTTCTCCGCCTTTGTTACTCCCCAGACAAACTTCCCTTTCTTTGCCTTTGGTCTTGTGCCATCACAAAATGCTCTTCCTCTATGACCCAGGAGTGTCATACTCCTGTAGGCAGTAACCCACATAATTCACAGTGATGGCTGTCATAGAATGACAGAATCATAGAATGATTTGGGTTGGAAGGGACCTTAAAGATCACCTAGTTCCAACCCCTCTGCCATGGGCAGGGACACCTTCCACTAGACCAGCTTGCTCAGAGCTCCATCCAGCCTGGCCTTGAACACCTCCATGGATGGGGCATCCACAGCTGCTCTGGGCAATCTGTTCCAGTGCCTCACCACCCCCACAGCAAAGAACTTCCTCCTAATATCTAATTTAAACCTACTATCTTTTAGTTTGAATCCATTCCCCCTTGTCCTGACACTACATCCCCTTGTAAAAAGTCTCTCTCCATCTTTCTTGTAGGCTCCCTTCAGGTACTGGAAGGCCACCATTAGGTCACCCCTGAGCCTTCTCTTTTCCAGGCTGAACAAACTCAATTCTCTCATCCTTTCCTTATGGGAGAGATGCTCTATCCTATGATCATCTTGGTGGCCTCCTCTGGACTCGCTCCAACAGGTCCATGTCTTTCTTGTGCTGGGGACCCCAGAGCTGGATGCAGCACTCCAGGTCAGGTCTCACCAGGGCAGAGTAGAGGGGCAGAATCCCCTCCCTCGACCTGCTGGCCAAGGGGCTTTTGATGTCCTGGGACAGTCCTGGGAGGAGCTAATTTCTCTGGGTACTGGGGTTCCCCTACTTTTCACTGTGCCACTGCGCTCCTTTGTGCTCATGGAGAGGAGTGTTGATCAGAGAACCTAACATTTTGCTGATCATACTATCTGTTGGGTTTTGCAAAGGAAACACTTGTATCAAGATTCCATATTCTCTCACCAAATCACCAGTACATCATTAAAGTTTGTGCTACTCACATAGAAAAACATACTTGGATACAAAATGTTGCACAGAACAGAGCAAATTCCTTTCAGACAACTCTATCTATGATGTAAGAGTGGCCAAGACCCAAGTTTTCTTACACTCTCTTCATTGTTTAAGTATTTATACATTTTCTTCCTACTGCGGAGAACTTGGAATTATTTGGCTTTAAGCAATCTGTTCTAATGGAAGATATCCCCACCTGTGGCAGGGGGGGTTGGAACAAGGTGACCTTTGAGGTCCCTTCCAACCCAAACCATTCTGCGATTCTATGATTCTGTGACTCCTTAGTACTGCCCATGAGGGTATTTTAGGCAGAGTTCAGTGTCACACACTTTCTTAGCTCTCTTCTGCTCTGTGGTACTTTCTACAAACATCATACTTTTTCCCCCCAAAGGCATTAATTAATTTACTACTTCTAGGTTTCCTGATGTATATTCAGGCTCTTGTTTCACATGTTTGTTTCTGTATGAGGCCAACTAGTTTCTTTATGACTGCTGTATATTCCTTTATTGCTCATGAGAATTACACAGCATGTCTTAAGTTTATCCCAGAATGGTACAACCCACGTAGACTCCCATCTTTCTAAGACAAACTCAACCCCAGACTGGCTTTCTTGAAGTTGTAGAAGGAAGGAATTATTAATTAACACAGCTATGCCTTTTCCCTTTTTTTCTCACTGACTAAATGGTTTCTAAAGTTCCCCTCCATTACTATTTTATTGTGTTTATGAGGCTCAGGTGAGAATGAATTTCAAAGCAGAGAGCTTGCCACCTCCGAATCCTTGTTTCATTTTGTTCTTAAAGCAGTAAGAATTTACTGAGTGAATGTGGAGCATGTGGAGGGTGTAAGAAAGTGCCTGGGTCTGTGTAAGTTGGCCTCAGACCTCAGTAAGTTTTCTAAGTCAGAAATCATCCAAATGTGTTTCACACGGCAGTAAATTGGTATAGTCAGTACTGCACACAATCACTTGTTTGTCCTCAAAAACTGGGAGAAGATTCATTCTGGGTTCATTAGCTGATGGGCCCATTGTGCATGAATTTTTCTTGGCAAAGGCCTCTGATAACACTCATTCTTCAGAGCTGAGAGCCTCTGGCCACTGTCACTTCAAGTGGAGATCCTCACAGGCAATCATCCTGAATTACTATGGAATGTTACAGAACTAAACTTTTTCTCTTCTTTTGCCAGGAGTAACGTGTGTTTTGTATATAAAAAAAGAGAAACACGTTCAGCTGTGAAGTTAAGTAGCCCAGTGAACCCTTGCTGTTAAACTGTTTCTTCTGGAGAGGAGGAGGTAGACTGGAAGTTGCGTGGTTATGTAATACGAAGTGGAGACAATATCCCTGTGCTCCAACACTAATCAGAGTGTTTACAACCCTCCCTTTTGTATCTTCTACTGAATAGCAGAAATTCCTGTGGGGGACCTTTTACATTACCGCAGGAGGTGGCACAAAGAGCTCATTTGACAGGGACTAAGCAGCATTGAATCTCAAGTGAATAAATGGAGCAGGTGGCACGCTGCCACAGTATTAATGTGTCCAATAGGCTGGGGATTATGCTTGAGGCTGTGGGAATGAATCAGCCCTGCTTCTGGCTGAAACAAATTCTTCTGTTGATGAAGAATCCTGAAAGGGATTCAAATTATGCAGGTGCTTAACATAACAGAAACTTGCATTGTAAGAGGCAAAAATTTGCAAAATTCCTTTCAGCATCACTGTAAACAGGATGCACATTTAGATGGAGATGTGTTCCTTGGCACAGGTTGTCTCAAGTCACATCCAGACTCCATTTCCTCATATTTCAGAGAGTGGCAGAGAGAGTGGGCAGCAACTCAAGGTCAGGTTTGTTATGCAGGATGAAGCCGAAGCCGAAGCCAACAGCTGCTCCCCTGTGAGCTGAGGAGGCAGCCCAGGTGCCCCCACCTATGGGGCTGTGTCAGCTGCTGTGCTGGGACTTGTAGTGTTCCCAGACTTCCCACTGACAATTATAATCTCACACCATGTTTGGCCGTACCCAGCTTTAGCACTACTAACAGAATTACAGACTCCCAGAATGGGTCATGTTGGAAGGGACCACAGTGGTCCCTTCCAACCTGTGGTCCAACCTCGCTGCTCAAGCAAGGTCATCCCAGAGCACATGGCATGGGATTGTGTCCAGATGGTTTCTGAGTATCTCCCATGAGGGAGACTTCACAACCCCCCTGGGCTCTGTCCCAGTGCTTGGTCACCCACACAGTAAAGTTCTTCCTCATATTCAGGTGGAACTTCCTGTGCATCAGGTTCTGGCCGCTGCCTCTTGTCCTTTTGCTTGGCAACATCTTTTTGGCACCTCCCTTCTGATACTTATAGACAGTTGTCTCTTGTTGAGGCTGAACAGGCCCAACTCTCTCAGTCTTGTCTCATAAGAGAGATGCTATAGTCCTTGATCATCATCGCTGCCATTCATTGCATCTGCTCTAGGAGCTCCATGTCTCTCTTGTACTGAGGAGCCCAGAACTGGACACAGCACTCCAGATGTGTCCTCACCAGGGCTGGAGGGGCAGGATCACCTCCTCTGACCTGCTGTGAATGCTCTTCCCAATGCCCCCCAGGAACCCACTGGCCTTCTTGGCCACTAGGGCCACTGCTGGCTTAAGGACCAAGGACCCTCGCGTTTCTTGTAAACCTGCCCAGAGGAGCGGTGGGGCCGCTGCCCGCCGGCCCTCGGCGGCTGCTGCGGAAGCTCCATACACATATCTCAGCTGTCCCCGCCGGGCAGGGAGGAAGGGAGGCCCGGCATCCCTAAGGCAGCGGCTTCAACAGCCAGGGGGACAGGAGAGGCACCCTCGCTCCCCCCTCGCGGCGCGCGGGCCGCTGGGAGCTGTAGTGCGACGGCCGCAGCCGCCTCCCGCCCCCCAGGCAGCGCCCCCGGGATGAACTACAATTCCCGTCATACCCCGCGCGCGGCGAGACCAGCGCCTCCCGCCCCGCCCTCCTGGCCGCGCGGAGCGAGGCGGCGCGCATGCGCGGTGACTGCAGCTCGCGCCGCTCCCCGGCCGTGCCTGCGAGCGCCGGGCGGCGGCGGCGCCGGGATGGGGCGCGAGGCGGGGCGTGCCCGCCGCGCCTGAGGCCGAGGCGGAGCCGCTGCGCCAGCGAGCGGGACCCCCGACGGTCAGTGCGGGGACGAGGGGGCGGCCGGCCCGGCCCGACACCCCCGTGAGGGGCACGGGAGCCGTTCTGTATCCGGGCGGGCGGGGGCGGAGGAAAGGAAGGGGGGGGACAACGAGCGGCGCGAGCCGCCACCTCCGCGCAGCGCGCGGCTCCCGGGTGGGGGAGGGGCCGGGCCAGGCTGCCCGCGCGCGGGGGGCGTGGCCGCGGAGGGCTCCACCCACTTCTCCTTCTCCCTCTTACTCCCTTCCTCCTCCTCCCTCCCTCCCTCTCTGTCCTCCCTCCTTCCCTTCCCTCCCTCCTTCCCTGTTTCCTTCCTCTCTCCCTTCTCTCTCCCCTCCCTCCCTCTCTCCCTCTCTCCCTCTTCGTGTTCACTTACCTCTCTCCGTGTTGTCCCTCCTTCCCCTAAAGGAACAGGCGCCCTGTGCGACCTGTTTCCTGAAGCGTTTACTCCCTTTGCATCGTGCGGGGTTCGCTACAGCTCGGTCTCGGATGAGAGCTCTGCTGGACTGTGGGTTGGCTCCCCGCGGGGTTGTTTTGGGTTGGTGGGGGGTTTTTTTGGTGGGGAGAGAGAGAGATCAGGTTTTTTTATTCATTTACCTTCAGCTAAAGGTCACATGTTTAAAAAAACAGAAGA
>NW_016690255.1:7710601-7732809 GCF_001604755.1 Lepidothrix coronata | reverse complement strand
GTCATTTTTACACATGTGGTTGACTGTGGTTAACAGTTGCTAAGGATGCTGTTCCCTACCTGATAATGTTGGTTAGAAAGTGTATGTGTTACTGTACATCATAGAATCACGGAATGCCTTGGGTTGGAAGGGACACTAAAGATTATCTCGTTCCAAGGCCCCTGCCATGGGCCGGGAAACCTTCCACTGGACTAGGTTGGTCCATCCAGCCTGGCCTTTGAACACTTCCAGGGACGTGTCAGTGTGTGATGTATGAGCAAATACATGACCCACTGATGAGGTCTTACTTTTAAGTGCTTATGTATGTTAAAATGAGCAACAAAGAAAACATCAGCAATACACATCGAAGGTGTCTGTTCATGAGAACGGTGTGGTTTGGATTCCCCCACCCAATTGCCCCTGAGGTTAATGATCATCCTTAACGGGAAATAATAATTAATAAAAACAGGCTAAGGCCTTTTTGCCAGTTGCATAAGCCAGAGGGATTTGTGCAGGTCCCTTGTTCCAGCACAGCAGAACAGCCCTAATTGCATTCCTAAACGTGTTTCTCACCTGGAAAAGGCTTGAAGTGCTTACCATGAGAGTTCAGCATTGCCATAATGCACCCGTTCAGGGTGGTGTTGAGGCTCTGTTGGATTTAATGGATGTAATGGATGTAAATGTATTAATGAGCTTAAAGGAGTGATCCCTTAGATCCCTTAGATTTGGGTTTTGATGTCCTCTGAGGTGTTACACACAGCTCATGGTGAATGATGTCGTGTGGCTTCTTCAGCTCATTTCGTTGGGGGCTGTGTAAATTCCATACAGTGTGTGTGATGTATGCTTTGGGAGGGCTCTTTTCTACTGAGAAATAAAAAAGGGCCCTTCCAAACTGTTGTAGTTTTGACTGTTTAGTACTTCTGAGTGTTTGAAATTTATTAACCCCCTTGCTGTAGTGTTCTAGGTAATTATATAAAAAATGGAGTGTCTGTTACAGAGAAGCAGGGAACCTTACATTCTCTTTTCTAGGGATCTTTTTTTCTGTCTTGGAGAAAATAA
Source organism: Lepidothrix coronata (assembly GCF_001604755.1). Classification (NCBI taxonomy): domain Eukaryota; kingdom Metazoa; phylum Chordata; class Aves; order Passeriformes; family Pipridae; genus Lepidothrix; species Lepidothrix coronata. Next base: position 7,731,771 of record NW_016690255.1, on the reverse strand, counting down.
GTTGTATTCTGTAGTCTTCCCACATCTGAAATGGAAGATAGGAATAGCTGCCTCCAAATTTTAATACTCCAGGTGCAACTTTGGCATCGTTCAGTCCTAGTTAAGGTGTGTTCAGGGGTGCAAGGGTAGATTTTGTGATTTGGTTTGGTGGGGTTTTTTTCCCCAAAGGAAGGATTTCACTGTAAAATCCCTGGTGTGATTGTAGTTATGCAGGGAACAAAGTTCTTTTTCTATAGGGAAGCTTATTTCCATTTCTGTATGTGCATGTCTATGCCAGAATTTATTGTCCTGGAACTGCAGTAACTGCATTCTTGCTTCAGAGCTTCACGGCTTGATTCTGCAGGTGTGCCTAAAGCAGAGCTGATGTGTGTGAGCTTTGGGGTTTGATCTCTGCTGTACCCTTTAGGCACACTTCCCTAATATGTTTTAGCTGTATTTTCTTATAGAAAAGATTTGCATATTTTCTAAGGAAACACTGCTGTTTCTTACAGGCTGTTTTTAGACTAACATGGAAGATGCTGCTGTTCAGCAATAAAGAGCAACAAATGCAAATCTAATTTCCTTCTGTAAAGTTCGGTGTCACGCAGCTGGCCTCAAAATGCCAAAATATAGTATGACATTTACCTTCAGTTTATTATAGTATAGTATAGCAAAATTACTAAGCTTTTCTCTGAACTAATGTGTCTGATTATGTTGAATCAGTGAATGATTCACTACCCTTAAAACTAGACATGGTTTGCCATGTGCCAGCTTCAGATTTTCACCTAAAGAATTCATCTCTTTCTGCTGTTCCCCAGAGCCTCATGGACCATAATTTTCAAATTGCTGGTCAAAAAAAAATTAAAAGTACATCAAACAGGCCCATAGTTGGGCTGGAAGAACCTTATGGAGTGGGAGGCTTGTACTTAGGCTGCATCCCCAGACATGGTGGTCTTGAGGGGTGACTGCTGTCCAAATGATGTGCATCCTCTGCCTGCCATGGCCAAAGCCAGAAGGGTAAGGATGCAGGTTGAGTTTAGAGAAGGGAACGGTATGACATCTTTCCTGTTCATACTTATCCTTCCCATCCCAACCATCCCTCACCTTTTGGGTTTGACATCAGGGAATACAAACTTGGGTAAAGCTGTGGACATACAGTAGACTGAAAAATGTTTTGATGGTGGTGGCAACAGCAAGTCTCTGAAACTGAATAGCAGCAGGGGTCCAGTGCTCTCTGCTTTTCTTTAGGCTGCAGTAGAAATTGGAGGATGACTGCTTACTTGGAGCAGGTGCTGGGAAGTGGGATGTGGAAGGATGTATATGATATTACCCAAGTAAGGAGTGGTGATCCAGTTAGTCAGCTCGCGCAACCCTCGACTCTAATATATCCGAAGAGCTGCTAGTTTTTTCTGTCCTGTTACTGGAAGATAGTGTGCTAGGAAAAAGTGTTTTATTTAGGTTTCATTAATAAAGTGCTGTGACACTAGTAGGGAAGAATTTGTGAAAAAGATAAATACGAAGTACAGTGGTTCTAGTGGATAGTAAGAAAGTAAATATCAGAGTTAATACCTAAACAAAATATGTCTGACCGAAAATATTTGGGAAAAATAACTGGAGTCTGTAGCATTGTTTATTATTACTTGTGCATTAAAAAAGCAGTAGGCATCTCTTTTTCTTGTCTAATGATGAATTCCAAGTATGCATGGGAGACTGAGATCTGCAAATTCGAAAACATGAGATTGCAGTGTTTAGAGTGATCAGTTCAGTACCTACAGGTAGTATTTCCTTTGGTAATTAAATAAGATGTGTTTTAATAGAGAACATGATCTGGTATTTTTTCCTTGTCTAGCTCCTGCGATACTAAGTAAACAAAAGTACAGATAATGAAGATGTCCCAGTTTCTTCCAGAAGTGGCTTGGCATAACATCCAGACTGAAAAATAGCAACTAATTATTTAATAAACACAAGTTTTATAACAATAAAGTAATAAATAAAGAAAAAGTGCTCCTCAGATGCTAAAACAACAATAATAATGTAGATCCGAGTAAGTACAGTGAAATGTTAATGTGTATCAATATTAATGTGATATTTAGCCCAGTTAAAAAAAATTATTAGAGAAATGTTATATTTTAAATAATCAAATCTAGTGTTGTGTTCTGTGTGCAGAATAAAATGATGCAATTATTCTGATATAATAATTGAAATATGTCACTTCATCTGTATTGGTGTGCCCTTAATTGTTAATAGTTTGCCATCTGTCCATTTATTTTAAGGAAGATACATAGAAATATAAACCTCAAGCAATCGATGTAACTTTGAAATTTCTTTCAAAGAAGCTTTATGATCCTTGGTGTTACACACTAATTTATGGTATGATCTTGTAGACAGTCTGTGGCTTGCTTCCATCCAGGCTACTGCCTTCCCTGGAGGAAGCAGGGAATGGCTTAAGGATTCTTGCCAGCTACAGACCAACACAGAGCACAGTGCTGGGGAAGACCTTATCTAAAGGTGCAGAGATGCACTATTTTGTCTGCTGGGGGCTAAGCTTTTTCGTGGGAGTAGGTCCTGCCCTCTACTGCAGTACAGTGGAAGGGGCAGCAGCTTCTGAACCCGTAGGTGCAGATTTCTCATTGCCATGCTGCCTTCTTTATTCTCCTTCTTGCCCACAAGAAACAGAGCTTTTTTAGACTGGCTATTCTGGTCTCTGGAGGCACACAAGGAAAGAAAGGGATGAGTGATGGCTGTTTGCGTGAGGTGGGAACAGCCAGATGGTTGCTGTAGAGGAAGAGTGAGGAGCGAGTGCTCGGTGCTAAGGTTTGACATTCCAAATCAAAATGCAGGTTTGGACCAAGCCGAAAATTATTTTCAGGAAAACAAATTTAGTTTTGGGTTGGTTGTTTTGTACGTTTGTTAGCAGTGAATAACTCTCCACTCGAGTCACTTCATAGAGTTATGTATAGATAAAATGTATTTTTGTTTCATTTTTATCCTCTGTAGAATGAAAATTTCGTGTGTTTCTGTGATCTAGCTTAAGGCAGCTCATGAAGTTTGCTTCCTGCTTTACAGTTCAGCAAGGTGCCTGGGCTTTTTGTATCGCAAGTAAATGATCTTTGCGGTAGAGGACAAGACATCTGGCAGAAAGGAGCTCTTGGGACTGAACATCTATCTCTGGTACTACCGAAGCTTGAGTTGGATACATGTTTTTTAAAAACACAATATATGATGATAATACTGTTAACTTGACACTTGTGGAAAAAGATCTATCACAGCTGACAAAACCTGCAGCTTCTCTTTTTCACAAAACATTTAGTAAGAATTCTGCGAGAATATCACTTCTCTTTAAAACCATACCTAACTTTGTAAAATAGGAGTTACACCTAAGAGTTTGAAGTTTTAATGTTTAATTTTAATGTTTATCCTCTAATGACTTTTGTGAAGTTTAACATTTAACTTACCCTGGTAACAAGGCTTGTTGCTACTTTAACATTTCTAACCTGCCCAATTAAGTTTTTTAAATGTGAGCATCACCAGTCAAGGTGCAGAATTTTTTTGGATGTTAGCATGAAAATAAATTTTCACTGATTTTTATTAACATAAATTACATTGAATGCTAAATGTACATTGTAATACTAAACATGCCAGGAATTAAACTCTAATTTCATGGGGTTAGTAGTAGTTTTCTATCATATTGCTATGTAAGTCCATAATAATCAGTTATTGGTTTTCTGTGTTCAGTATACTGCTTTCACATACTTAATACTGAGTCTATTAATTTAGTGTATAACTATTGATGAAAGATAATTAAGTTGTCAGATATTTTAATATATTTGTAATACTGTAACTCCAGTAGGTTTTAATATTGTGAACCAAATGCTATATAAAGGCATAATTCTAATCTGTACAAAACCTAAAATACCTTTTTTTTTTATAAATTGGATTCAAAGAAAAGTTTCATCTCCTCTTTTAATTTTCAGTTGTGGTGGCTTCAAAGGAAATGCTGTTCTTTTAAGATAGCCTAAAGAGCTTTTCATATTTTATGGGATATTTTTAATTGATTGAATGGACTAAAACTGTAAGAGCTTGGGGGGAAAAATAGCAAGTGATTGAACAGATTTACCCAGGAACTCATTGGATTATTTCAATCTACTGGTTTTAGCTTTTCTTGTTCTTTAGATGTTTTAATCTTTACAAATTCTGTAAGTTCTCTTTGTGCTGGCCGCTTGCAAGCTAATCTTAGACGCAGAGATCTTTCACAGGTCATGCTTCTGAAGTTATAATCCTGAAATTTGGGGTTGCAGTTCTCCAAAATTTATACGATGTGTACCAGTGGTGAGCAGGTGTGTTTTTAGCAGTCATGTTTTGAAAAGGGTTTTAAACATTGTTGGGGGAAATGAAATGCAACTTTCCAGCTGAAAGAGGAAGTGATGAATATGCAGAATTCTTACTTTGCTGGCTTCATGGTTCAGTAAATTAATGTGACTGATATACTAAGATGTAGATTTAAATGTAAGTTCCTCCACAACAAAAATTAAGAACTAATTTTCTGACCATGTCTTTCACAAATGTATCTTTGAATATGCCAAAATTGGTATGCTCTACCAAAAAGCAGTGGAAAAGTTGCATCAGTTTTATCTGCATCACTCCTTTTGTGTGCTGCAGTTTCATGATATTTTGTTTTGTGATCAAGCTTGCTTGCAGTTTTCTATTGTCTTCTTTTGGTTACTTCTTTATAAATGCTTTAGTACGTAAGTTTTTAATATGTTATTTCGTCAAACTTTGAAGACATCCAAAAGATACACAAGCGTGTGTCGCAGAGGTTTGCAGTTAGTGAGTATGATTAGAACAGTCAACTGTAAATGGATATTTTCAATGGGTAATTGCAGTTGGTGCGTTCTAGAACTTAAGTGCAGGGATTTCACCACTCTTAAAATTGCCTTGTACCAGTGGAGGCAGTTTACCTTTTTTCTGGGGGGAGGGATTGGACAATGGCTGTCTTTTTCTTTACATATGCTGGGGCTTCCATTGAACTACCATTAAACTGCCTACTCTAATTTCAATTAAAGTAACGTGACTTATGTTTAGACAAGGCTACACCACAGATTTGGTAATGGCAGTTAGAACTTATTTGGTCCTGTGCTATCAAATACTGAACTTTTTCTCCATCTGTCTGAAGCATACATAGTTTGTGTCTTGTTTATGTTATTATTCAGTTCATTTTTATTATATTTTGCAAGTAAGTTGGAAACTTCAATCAGTGTGTATTTATTAAGCTACGGGGGAGGGGGTTTATGATACTCTCAAGGCATAGGATTGCTGAAAATTACTACAGTAGGTACTTCAAACTGAACTGAATGAAATCTGTTTTAGAAAACATATATGAATTTAATTTTAAATTCTAAGGATGTTTATACATTTTTCTAGAGGGCTGGTGTTTTATGTAAGTTTTCTTGTAAGGGTGTTTGGCTAGGTAAATTGGCATAGAAGAAAAATACTGTGAACTTGTGGGTCCTGCTGCTGTTTCAGTAATTGCCATTTTAATGAATGATGGATGACAGATTCCTGTTTCTCAGCCATTCTCTGAAGAGACCAGCAGCTGTCCCAAGATGCCACACCTTGCATTGGATGTATTTATGAATGCTTTCTGTGTTCGCATGCATGACATTTTGCAACATCTCAGCCCTGGAGGTGGTGATGTTAATCATAATTAATAATCTGCTGAGCTTGTAAATATTTAAATTGACTTTCCCCTTGGGTATTGAGTGAATCGGAGGCAGACGTGGAAAACAGAATTTGTTAATCCAATCTCTACATATGATACTGAAAAAAATAACTAAAACTTCAGAAATTTGCTGAAAGGCAACATCATGTTATGTTGATGAAAAGTTGTCACTGGCATTGATGGGAATATGTCTGAAAAGAGGAGATTATATAGTCCTCCTTCTTGTGCAGAAACGATGCTAAAAATAAAAAGAAAAAATTCTTTTCCGTATAGCATGAGTTTGACAGACATTGACATCTGTTGCAGCAGGTTCCACTGCTGTAGACATAACAAGAATCAACAAAACAATTATTTTGTTGGCTTGTCTCAAAACAGATCTCCAAGTGAAACAAGCTGCATCAGAAAAAAAATCCTTGGGTAGGTAAAACTGCATTTGCAATAACGGCTTGCTAAAAACTGCTGTACTGGGAGCACAGAAACAATATTCTCCTATCCATTATAGTTAAGTTGGGAAAACATTTGCGTGCAACCCAACCTGCGCTTGATTTTACTCAAAATGGGCCTAATAAAACAACCAGTGAAAGCAGAAGCAGGAGTCTTTCCTTTTGCTTTGGTTTCTAGGTCAATAGCCATTGATGTTAGCTTGGACTTTTAAGCCAAAAAAGTGATGCAGATAGACATAGTTATCAAATAATCACTGAAAATAATCAGCAGATAGACATGGTTATTAAATAATCAGGAAAAATAATCAGAGAAGTTGTTATATAACCAGCTTTTCTAGATCCAAGTCTTTCTTTACTTTCCCTTTCTTTTACTTCAGAATGAATTTTATCTCAACCACTGTAGTTCTGTTTAATATTCTCTAAAAGTTGCATATGACTTGCCTGTTACATTTGAACATGCAGGGTTTTAAACATGAAAAAGAATGGAAACTGGTCATCTGTGTCGTGTATCACTTGAAGAGATCCAAGCAAAGCTGTTCTTAGTTTCTCCTTATGTTGCAGAGTTGTCAGTTTGATGAGAGCCTGTAATTGATAGATCTCCTCATCTGTGTTCAATACATGGTGTCAAAAATTCAATGTAAAGCTAAGGACTTTAATTTTCACAGATTTAACCCTAAAGGTTTGTGTGCCACTAATGTACTTTCAAAACCTGCTTAGTTCTGGGAATGATAAAGCCTTAGAATTGAATATTCTTTGCGTTTGGTAAGATAAACTAGATAGTTTGTACTGACCTTCCAGTTAAAGGATTATGAAGTGACTTCTGTAAAATTTACTTAATGCTGTTAGAAAATTCTATGAATAAAATAATGATCACAGTTCAGCCAATTCAGTGAAGAAGCATGGTACTTCTAATTGATTTTTCTATATCCAAGCTGAGAGATAATATGTCAGTAGTGGATGAAAAAGCAGCAGTGTCTGGATTCAGCGTGCAGTACTCCGTGCAGCATGTGCGCTCTGCCATTCCCTCCGTGTATTGAGCCAGTTTATGCAGTTGACAAAGAGTGGCAGGGTTTCGTCCATACGGACTCTGTGTGCTGGTGGGTGGTGGCAAGTGGCTTTTGAGGGACTAACCAGCAGACCCCAGATAAGCGATGTCCGTGGGAGGCACATGGGTTCTGGTGTCTTTGTAATTGGCACGGGTAAGACAGATGACGGTAAATGCAGCAGCGTCTGCCTGTACATGTCAGCTGAGTGTGTTCCCAGGATTTCTACAGAGCCTTGAACTCTACCTGCTGGCAGGAGCCTCATGTGTGTTACTGCTGCTGTTGCATTTCCAGGTGAATTACTGCTGTCACAGAAATGCCAGTGCATTATTTTACACATTTCTGGTGTGTGGGCGTGTCCCACATTTGTTACCAATGTTAAATCCAAAGCAAAGAGTCTGTAATAATTGCTGTTTACCTTTGTTATTTCTAGCATTTTAGTATGTGTTAGCTAGTGCACTCTTAAAAAAACTCTCACAAAACTCAAAACTAGGCTTTTTAACTGGGTGATGGAACTGAATGCATAGAGCTCTAGCCTCTAGGAAACTAGATTCCTTTCTCTGTTGTTTGCTCTGTCACAGGTAGTCTGTAGATTCTCTTGAAAGAATAGCAGAAACTTAAAACTCCAGTAAAATATTTTATGCTAAATCCACTGGTTTCTCTTCTGCTTCATTTTGATTCTTTTTCACTCTGATGAATAGCACTTGCTCTTTTAATAGCATTTATAGTAAATTCAGCTTAACAGTCAGGTGTAGGATGTTTCAGTTTTTTTCAGTAACTCCACTAAATTGACAGCTGTTCTCAAGTTGGCTGTATGTTGGTGCTGGATGATGCTGTAGTTGAAATCTCTGATGGGGGGAATGCATCATTAAATAAACTCAGCTCAGGAACTGATTAAAGTATAAATATTAGTCTTAACTTGCTAAATCATCAATTGCTATAACACTTGCTGCAGACCTTTACTGACTAGGGATTAGACAACTCTTCAAAAGACTTGTCAGAAAACGTGACTTGTAAAAAAAACTTATATACAGTCTCAAGGGCAAACAAAACCTGTGGTGTTACTATGCTTATAGTGATTGTTAAGAAAGTAAACTGCACATCTTTTGTTGTATTTTCCTGCCTTACTCTCTTAAGTGGTAAAAGCAAAACTTTCTATGTTGTTTTACAGGCATTAGTGCTGGTACAAGTGGGAATTTGGAGAGGTGGACAGGAGAGAAGGGGCAGGGTTGTCACATCAGGAATAATTCTAAGGCCAGTCTAAGCAATAGTGGGTATTATATATGTTGCACAGTGTGGTGTTTTTCAAAAGTATAGGAGGGTTTGCTGTGTTAGCAGGACAGTTGGTAACATTCAGTTCAGCTCTCAGTAGTTCAGCTTTTATCAAGTTACCACATCTGGATTGAAAAGCTGGGTTTCAGAGGCTGGTGTTTAAAAATTCAAACAAAAAAGCACTAACCAAATTCTTCAAACTGTTTCTGAGAATTCATCTAGCAGGAAAAAAATATCTCTTTTCTGTAATAACAAATATTTGGGCAATGAGGCAAACCTTTTTAATGCTATTTGTAGTTTAGAATTTGTAAATTTGGCTGGAAAAGACAACCCAGATTTCCTTGATTATGTGTGGCCCATAATTTTCAGAACTCTTAATTAGAACTGAGTGTGGGAGAAACAAAACATGGCAAGGGAAACCTGGGAAACAGTGAGCAGCCAAGAGGTGAGGTTAGATGAGACACTGGGTGTGGAGAACAGGAATGGGGAAACTGGAATTGCACAGGTCTAGGAAGTGAACAAACTCCTGCTCGGTGAGGAGTTTGTGAGATAGATGAGGTACAATCCTGATGGTGGAGGAACTGGACTGCAGGAGAGGGGAATGAAGAAGCTAATAGAGAGGGACTGAGCCTGGGAGGCAGTGGGACTAAACCATGGAGTGGGAGACTAGTGTACTGGGCTTGAGTACTATTACTGGAGATACTGGATTACTTTGTGGTGACAAGACCATGGGAACCAGGAGCAGGATTCACAGGTGGTAAAAATATGGAATTCTAAACAGTGGACCAGCACATTCCCGAGAACTTTGAAGAATGAGAAATTATTCTCAGGGTGGGCAGTAGTAGTTGCAGTGGAGGTGACTGGTTAGTCAAGATCCTCCTGTAGAAGTCAGACCTGATTACAGTGCCCATCTGCCTTTTGATGCGGAGCCCAGACCTTCTGCTTGTTACTTGAGAAAGTTGTGATGTAAAGCAATTAAACAGCTCGTTACCTGGCCAGTTATTTCCAAGAATGCCTCATATGTGTGGTTGTGATCATAATACAGTGCACTGCTTTGAAACTTGCTTCCATGACAATTGATTCAGCTGGGGAAAGGTCTGTGGCAGGGCTTGTTGCGATATCCCTGAAAGATAGGAATGAGCATGGGAGTCACATGTGGCATAATTTGTGTAACCTCTGTATAAGGCTGTGGTTGTTAACAAAGATATGTGCCTAGGCTTTTCTCCTAGATTACCTGCTTTAACTTGCTCTGGAACAAACAGTATGATGTAAATTGTCACTTCATCCCTCACCAGGGAAGTAGGATGTTATGTCAAAATAGGCAGTGTGACGGTGTAGCCATTGCAGGGGCAGTATCATGGGGCCGGGACTTTTCCCAGGCAGTTTTGGTCCATCCCTTTTCAGGTGTGCTCTCTCCGGAGCAAAGCACTTAACACACACTCACACAACCCCCAGGAGTCCAATTTTTGTTTTTCCCAAGATGTCTGTTGAAAACAGTGTGCGAATTGCCTCCTGATGGAGCTCTACAGAATTTGTAGGCTAGGGGCTGTAGTACTGTTTCCCCTGAAGCGAACCAAACTGGAAAGCATGTGCTACCACATATCTGGAGATTTTATCTTCATGCAATTATATAAGCCTTTATCACAATAGGATTGGGAACCTTGTTTCTGGTATTTCTAAAATGTTTAGGGTATTATTTAATTATTTGTTTTAAGACTGGCCCTCTGTTCACTGGATGGATTATTGAAGACCTGGAATACCCTCAGTAATAAGGAATAACCTGGATACAGCTGCATATTCTAAATGTGAGCAGGCTCCTCCAAGAGTCCACTCAAACATGGATGTGGTCTAAAGCTCACTGATTGTCGACAGCTAAGTAGTTTTGTGTATTAGTGTATCGCTCCTTCTGAGCTGGTATGGACTCTCAGAGCACAACTTGAAATACTTGAGATGGTGCTGTGATTGCGGCAGACTTTATCCGCCTACAGGTAAATGAGAAAACACACAAAAGCTGTTTATGTTACTTTTAGAGCTGGTTTGATGCTGACATTATTTTTGAATGTACAGCTTGCTCCTCTGCAGCTTCAATTGTGTGATTGCACACTCTCCTTCGAAGTAAATTTTCTAACATTCTGATAGGATCACATATGCTGTAAAGTAATCTGAAGTTTAGGAGCTGAATGCTGCTAAACAGTTTGTATTTTATTCTCCTTATCCAAAAAAAATTTGTTAAGTCCCTTCTTGAGGCTTTAATTCTTGCCAGCTATGAAGAGTGTGTGACTCACAAGGGAGTTACTTAGCGCTGTGTTTGTGTGATTACTCGTGACTTGCTTTGCCTGTCTACATGAAGTACTTCCCTATTCCTTCTCCTTTCATGGCCATGTTGCCTTATTAAAGAAAGGAAAGGGCACTGTTTTTGTACCTGGCTATTGCTTGTTAAATGAAACAGATGGCCTCTGATGTCATTTTGACACTTGACTGCATGGCAGCATTTCAGTCTAAGAAATGTTCAAGTGAAAGTAGTGATTTGTATTAAGCCTTTCAGTATGTTGGAAAAAGTGCAATAGATACAGAACTTAGATGTGACACAGACCCTGTATGGTCTTGGTGAATAACTTCTAACTCAGACTTCTCATCTTATTGAAAAGTCTCAGCAGTTATATGAGTACCACTCACGGTTTCTGAAGTATTTTGACATACTTAGACCACAGATGGTAGTTTTTATTCTTTTCTCTTATAGTTCATTACTTTCCAAAATGGAGCTGTGTTTGTTACAGGATAATTTTTGTCTAAACCTGATGTGCCTCATTTCTTCAAGTACTGTCAGGTTCTTCATGTCCGGATCTTTTGGACTGAAGGTCTGTGATGATGAGGTACTGCTGTTCTCTCAGCCTTGCTTTTGGGTGGTTGTGATAAAGCAGGTACTGCTAGCTGAGTGAGAGTCCCCATTCTGCCTCCATCCTTTGATTACTGACTTCTTGGGATTATTTTCAGTGTAACATCCAGATATTCAGAGGGTGTCTGTTTGTGCCAAAATGGAATGACCTGGGGACACCCACTGTGCTTCACATGTGGTCTTGCATAATGCTTGTTGCAGAAAAACTCCATGTCCTCTATTCCGCCCAGCAGCTTTACAAAATAACATCTGTGCATGAAATCACCTGCTCTAATTTGCTTCTGCTGTTGCAATTGGTTACAAGGCAGAAAGTCACAATAGACTCAGTGCAAAACAGAAATAATGGAGCCTTCTGTACTGAGTGAGTCTCAGTCTTTGGTCTTTCAAACTGTGCCTCTCTTTAATGTGTTCATGCTTAGATGACACACTGTTACAAGTGAGACCTGTTAAAGTTGGCTGTCATGTCTCTCTTGTCTTCTCTTTTCTATGGTTTTTCTAAACTTCATCTTTACTTACTAGATATGTAGCTCAGACTGAATTTTTTTAGGAAAGAGTTCAGTTATTTTCAAAAATGACGCTTGGAAAACCACATTATTTTGCCTATGCAGGCATCTTTCTTCCTTTCCCCAATCCACTTTATCGTGCTTGGTGTATGATGTAGAATGATGGTGATGGTGTGATGTGTAAGAGTTTTTGTGTTAGTGACATACTTTATTTCCATGTTTAAAATGTCTTATAATTTAGTCTTTCCTTGGGAGATAGAGGAAAGGTCACAATTCTGCACATGTTCAGTGAAGGCTTATTTTTGACATTCAGTTATTCTGCAGGCTTGACTCAATGTTGAGCAGGAAGATGGTTCAAGAAACTGCATTTTGGGAGTACTGGAAAAAGTAGCTGGGTCCGAGGAGGTGCTTGAACTGCAAGAAGCTCTCTGGTGCTGTCATGTAACAGCATTTGTGGCTCCTGTGGAAGAAGAATCAAATGTCAAGTGAACGAGAAGTGGTGGGCGTCAAGGAGTGTTCTTTTGGTAGGGAGGTAAGGAAGAAGGTGACTTCTTGTGATACTAGGAAGAGAATGAGAGCCTGTGGGAGAAGTGGGGACAAGGTGAGAAGATGAGGTAGATAATCATGAGGAAACAAAAGACTGCAGCAGAGAACAACATCCAGGATAGAAGAAACAGAGGAAGAAAAGGGAGTAGTTTATCTACAATAAAGCAGTGTGCAGCAGGAGAGTAGGAACTACCTAAAGAACAAGATGAGGGGGAAAGGGGGAGACTGGGCTTGGGTCACAGAGACCAAAGCAGATGAAGATTATGTTATGTGTGATACACTGAGGGCGAAAAAAGAGTACTGACTCAAGACAAGAACCGTGGGAGCACTGACACTGGGTGGTAAAGAAATCAAAGCTTTATGTTGTGACAAAGATACTACGAATTAATTGAAGTCTGAGGAGATGAAGCTTTGCGTGCAGAATCACAAAACAGAGCTGCCCAAAGAGGGAGGTTGCACTCCTGTCCTTGTGGTTCTGCCGCTTCTCTGTTTGTCATTGTTAGTGCTTGCTGAGCTCTTCCACACGCCAGCTCAGCAGCAGAAGCCTCTTGGAGCAGCCAGCAACTTGAATCATCTCACAAAGGGACCTTGAGAGAGCAAACTACTATAATTGGAGGCAGGGGAGAGTTAATAGGAGGGGGGGTGGTATGGCCTCATGTGGCAGAAGTGAGCGCTTAAATCTCCTGACAGATGAGAACTGCAAAGGTGAGGAAAAGCAGTTTGAAGGAGGGAGCCTGCTGCAGGGGAGAGGCAGGACTGCAGCAGTGACAGATTGGGAAGAAAGGGTCAAGTCTGAGAGGGAGAAGTTGGCAGAAGACTGAGCCTGTTGGAAATGTTCCTTCTCAAAATGCCTAGAAGATCCCTGATTTTTTCAGTTTCACCATTTATTTGTCAGAAAAAAATTGTAAAAGCGAGAGGAAAGGTGCGGATTTATATGGCAGTAATACATTAACATCCATTAGTAAAAGTGGAAGAGGTTTTTGCAGTAGGCTTAAAGGCTCTCATTCTGCTGATACGTCATATAATTTGAGCATTCTAGAATTTCTCCTTTATTTGAAGGCCTAGGAAATTATGCATATAGGAAAGTAATTCTTCTTTAAGCTGTAAAATAAAAAAAATTAAACCTAAGTGCAGTCTTAATTTGTTGCATTTACAAATATACGCCATTATCTTTATTTTCAGTCAGTTTCTGCTTTAGCCAGAATAAAGAATGAACAGTATTAAAAGACCTCATGAATATTTTGTTTCTCATCATAATTCTGTGTCTTACTGTGCCCTATTCAAATTCTGATCTGAGTAACTGATAATTTCCATAAGCACTGTGAGTGATATCCTTTAGTGAGGTACTGTTGCATACATACATTAAAATTTCACTCTGATCTGCATACAAGGAGCTGAAAGATGAGAATTAAAAAACTAAAATAAAAAATCCCATCCCCCAAAAAATAAACCAACCACCCTCCTCAAAACCCACTTAACTGGACACATCTCTGGCAGAACACAATTCTGTGTTATATTTTTTCTGTATGCTACCAATCTGTAAATAAAACCCTGGGAGTTGAGTAATACTGCTGAACAGTGTTGTGGAGTGTATGGGCTAAGTCTGTCTTAATCCCAGAAGCTCTGCTGGGTTCCAGAAGCAAAGCTTGTGTGTCCTCATTTTCCAGGGTGATGGTCTGTGCCTTTGCAATGATCTTGTTCTTTCCTTCTGTGCACTTGCCCACCTTGTCCACTCGAAACATGGATTATTTGTAGGTACCATCCATCCTGTTCATTTAAAAAAACTTTATGCAGTATTTCTAATTTAATTCCATTAATTATTATTGAAATACCGTCTATTGTTTATCAGCTTCTGGTGGGGTGGTTTTGGTTCCGTTTTTCTTGGAGCAGGGGTGAGGGATTGGTTATGAAATGCAAACAGGTGCTGTGCAGGAATTTTACAGATCATTCTGATACTGAGATGAGATGCAATAGTATTACCAGTCTTTGTCATTGGCAATACTGAAAGTGCTTATATAGTTGAAAATTTTGACCTTTTTTGATAGCTGTAATTCTGAAGCTTTAGATACCTGGACATTTTTCATGAAATCCCATGTTTGAGCATGCCATTTAATTGTTTAAATACAGTATCAAATAAGCATGGCAGAGGAGTATTTGATATCAATTAAAAATATAACAAAATACAACAAAATCCTTTGTGACCGTTCAGATACAAGGGGCCAAATTCAGCCAAGTGGACTCCAGAGTTGTGATGTCCCACAGCATACCTGTTCTGTGGAATTTCTGAAATTTATCTGTACTAGGAAGAGGTTTTTTGCTTACAAGTTCCATTGCTGAGAATTTATGTATTGGCTTCCTTCAGTAATTTTTTTTATTATCATTTATTTGTCTGTAACTCTCAAGCAAATGTACCAGCATCTGGGTGCAGATAACCTGATATAGCCTCTTCAAAGGTGAAGTTGTAGTATACCAGAAAAATTTAATTATCATTCTTTTACCTTCTTTAATTTGCATTTGCATAATTAAAAGATGGATTTGCTTTAACTCTATTTATTTTATTTTTTTCCCCTTTATTGCAACAGGCTAGGCGAGTTCTTATTTGCATCTATAAAATCTTCTTGGGAAAGATGAAAATGATCTTTGCCTTAAGGGCAGTACTCACAGTCTGAGCTTCCAGACAAATCCATTTTATGTCAAAAACTTAAAGTTAGCTGACTGTTTTGTAGTAAATTTTACCAATCAGTATGCAAGATGCCTATGAATTTTGTAAGAATTATTTCAACTGTTGAAGTGTTCTGATACTTAAATATATTAATATGGCTTAGGAGTTAATGAACAGATTCAGCAAACGCTGAGCTGATGTTGTGTTGCTGTGTCTTGACATAAGTTGGAAGATTCATTGTAGAAGGTGGTGTTTGTGATTTCAGGATAGAGCTCTAAACAAGGGGTTCTGAAATTCATCGATTAAAATAGTGTGGGTTTCTTTTTGTTTTCCCCTGCTGCAGGTGTGATGGACAGGTAGCAGAAGATTTCGCTTTGATATCAGGGAATCAGAATGACCGAGTGCTTCCTGCCTCCCACCAGCAGCCCCAGTGAACACCGTCGGGTAGAGCACAGTGGGGGTCTTGCTCGTACTCCCAGCTCTGAAGAAATCAGTCCTACAAAATTCCCTGGATTGTACCGCACCGGTGAGCCTTCACCCCCTCATGACAGCTTGCATGAGCCTCCAGATATAGTATCTGATGATGAAAAGGAGCATGGGAAGAAGAAAGGAAAATTTAAGAAAAAAGAAAAAAGAAGTGAGTAGACAACTTCTCTTTGTAATTTGATGCTTTTAATGTTTCTTTCTTTCTCTCTCAAAATTGCTTAGTATTGCCACTGGGTTTTTTTGAACTTGTTTAGGTGTGAAGGAAGTTAACTTGTTACAAACAGGCTTTGTGCAGTACCTATTTCTCTTCCAGAAAAACCGACACCTTAACTAAACAATTGGTTGGGTTTTTATTGCACAGATACAGGTACCAAAAGTGTGCCCAGAGTTACTAAGAAATTGTGTTTATCCAAAGCCTTTAATGATGCATTGGTAAATGCCTTGCATGGGTTTTTCTAATCTCATTATCAGTTCACGTTTTAAGTGGAGGTTTTCAAATGTATTTCCAAATAGGTCATTTTTTAATTGTAGCTGAGGTGCTGTCTAAAATAAAACTGTATCTTTGACCTGAATCTTATACTTGGAAATTTTGAAGAGTCAGTTTCAACAACTTTAACCTTTTTTCCATGTGCCTCCCGTACCATTTCAAATTTTCATGTGCACACTACACCATTATTTGAGGAGTAGTAAAATCTGTGACCTTCTTTTCTCTAGCTTCTCAGTTTAGTCTGATCATGCAGGTTCCTCCACAGTGCCAAAGTATTATTGCAGAGGTCAAAAATATGCAAACCAGCACTGAGATCTGAATTTTCCAGAAGTGACAGAGCAAAGGTTAGAAGAAAGGAAAGCTTTGACTATATAATCCATTCTTTGTCTTTCTCCAAAACAACAGAAACCTTACTTTCCACCTCTAGATTTGTGCAGAAAATTTTGGAAACGTGCAAGATTTTATTCAAGAATGTTTTTCTACATATTCTGAAAGAACAAAGCACTTGGAAATAGTGAGCTGATATTTAGCTCTCTCCCTACCAGAGACACTTACTGTCCAAGTCTCTCAAACCTAAATATCACATCCTACGTGCTAGTGCTTTTTAACTGACATTTGTTTTAGCACAATTTCAAAATAATGTTCCTCTTCTACAATACCTCTATCTTTGATGCCAGTGTATCTTGCTACTTCTTACATGTGGAATTTGGAAGATCAGAAACAATGAGGCAGCACACAGTATGCTGTTGGAATTAATATGGTGACTGTAACGTGCATGCACATATTTAAATAATTTCTCTTTAATAATTTGCTGTCACTGCACTGGTTTTAATCAAAGCAGTTTCCTGGAATACAGGAATTGTTTCTACTGCAGTTCAGAAGGACTATTGCTGCTTTAACTAAAAACCGTGTACTTGAAGAATACTGTAACTCAAAAATGCATCCTCAGGTAAAAACCAAGAGTTGAAATTCCTACAAGTTTTAACAAAAATGATTCCTTAGGGTTTTTCTCTAATGTAAACAACAGTGACCTAATAGAGATTACTGAATTGGTGATGAAAATTCGTTGCTGATTGGCTAGGTCCAAATTCAGGCTATCAGTAATTGCTTTTTTTTTTTTTTTTGCAAACAAGCTTTCTGTTATAGTTCTGCATTGCACACCTCTAAATTTGGGCTTGGTAGAGATCAGCGTTGTACATCATGTGGGTTTCTTTGTGGTTGAATTCAGCATGGCTCATGGTGATAGTCTAAATGAAGGCTGTTGTTTAAGAGGAAAAGTGCTTCTTCAGCAAATCCATGTGGGTCTGTGCACACTAGCACTGTAGCTGCTTTCTTCTGCAAGAAATTGCAACACATTTCATAGCTGATGTAAAGCAGTTCTTGTTACTTAAAAGACACCTTGAAGGTATGAAAAATCCTCATAGAACACAAAAATGTAAAACATAGGAAGAACCAAATCATCTCTTGCAACTCTAATGTAAAAAGTATCGTTTCTTAGCCCTAATACATATCTGTCATGTAATTGCTGCTCAGATAGAAGAGTGAGTTACATACAAAGCTTTCAGTACATCTCATACAGTCCAAAAGTAGTTGTTATTGTAAATATGCCCTGAACAGGCATTTTGCTTGTGTAAATGGCAAGGGTTCTTTACAGTTGCTTATGGTTGATTTTTAAGAGTTTCCCTTCTGGCTTTGGCATTTTTTATTCCTCCCATACTTCTGATTCTTCAGTTTCTTCCAACTTTTAAATCCTGTTACATGTGTTCAGATTCTTTCTTTTCATATTTTTTGACTACCTGCTTTGATTTTGGACAACCTGCCATGATCATGTAGTCTGGGGCTTAAACAAATATAACTGAACATGTCAGTATAAAAACGACAAGTGGACATTACATTGTGGCAGAGTTTGTTGAATTTGCAATTAGTGAGCTAATGACAAGGTCATCCTAACTCCTCAAACTGTAACTGTACCTTGGGCTATTTTGATAATACTCTAAATGTAAACTTCAGTAGTGCTTGAAGCGCAAGAGGGTTTATAGGGAGGGAAGGATAAATATCCCACAGTTATTCATTTTAGTTTTTCAGGTCAATCCTGTTTTCAAGAGCGATGCACTCTTAGCTTCATTATTAGTACCTATATCAAAAAAGCATTTTTTTCCTATGTGGTTAATATAATGATTTGATGTTTTTCATGTTAATGGCAGTAATCTAATAATACACAGCAATTATTCTGGAGGAAAAGTGCTAGAAATGTTTTGAAGATAATAGAAAATTAAATGGAATATTGTTTTTTACATGGAATGTCAGCTGCTAGAAAAATATCTCAGCCACTAATTTCTATTCTCCACTCCTCTGTGATAGACTGGGTGTTGGTTGACTGTGGAGTGAGTTAGATTAGGGGACTTATTAGGGATTAAAAGGAATTTTCCTTTTAGTGGCATAGTTTTAAATCAGATCTGTTTCCTGATTGAATCAGAACTTGTACTGTGACAGCAGGAGAGCAAAAATGGATCTGTTTTAGGCAGTAATGGATTATCTGAGACAGTGACCAATGTAATTGATTTTTTTTTTTTAATGTTTAAATACCTGTCAGTAATCATGTGTTGATACAGTTATAAAATATGCAGTTCCTTGCAAAAGAAAAAGGTTATAAGAAATACTTAAGAAGAAGCAGCTGTTCTACTCATTAGAGTTTCTGTAAAGAGTCTGTATGTAGATCTTACTCTTGCTTATTCTTTTTACTTCTGAGATTGATGCTGTTGGATGGGATGGGTTCAATATGCAGCTAGGATTTTTTTGTTTAGAATAATTTTCTTATTTTTTATATAATTCTTAGGAAAATCTGGAGTTGGTTGAATTATAAATCAAACTGTCTTTTGAAGGGACTAGTAGTATCACTAGTATGAACTCTTCTGAAATTTTCAGGAAATATTTTTGAAGGCCAAATCCCTAATATGTTGGCCAGGAGGTCCATCTCTTCTTTTGGGAAGTAGATGAAGGCAATAGCAAGTCACTGCTATTGCAAATAAAACATTATTTTAACTCATCTGATGAGTGGAGAAGCTCTGAATAGAGTTTCCAGATCTACATATTAAGAAGTTACTAGAATTGTCTACCCCGGTAAACATTAGAGGCTCTTCATATCAAGGTTTTCTTTGAGATAAATAGGATGTGTAGCTACATCCTATTGTACTGAAAAATTACTGTGAATCTCTATATACCACTGTGCATTTATCTAGCAAAGTACCATTTGCAAATAGTTTAAAAGTCTACCTTTCAATGCCAGTGATTATTTTAAATCAAAACAAAGTAAGGCAAATTTCTTATTTCAGCTTCATTTGCTCTGCTGGCATAGCTCTGCAGAGTAATCTGAATGCAGAATTCGTTTGGGATTGCTGTGCTCACATCAGTGAGTTGAATACATATTAAAGACAAGCCTTTCTAATTTAAAGTTGGATAGTAAGTGTTAGTAGTGTCTGTAAGGTGGAAATCTGTGTTGATAGTAACGATACATCTTGTGGGCAGGGAGAAGAAATAGAAGCCATCTACCCGAGCTCATTGTCCATTCATGTGTCTTACAGTTCTGCTTAGGAATGGTATACAGTTAGAAGGCAATCCCTCTGACAAATTGAAATTAGGTAACTAATGCTAACGTTGGAGATCGGTCATATTTGACCTACTAATTCTTTCATATGTAAAAACCATCCATGTTTTCTTTCAGTGAATTAATTACAGATGCTGCAGATTTCCCCAGGGAGCCGAATCATCTGTAGAGTTATAAATTACTTTAAAACTCATCAGAGACATGATGGACAAAAAGTATCTTGTTTGATAAGTGGCAGTTCTACATAATGCAACCCTTTGAGTTAACAATAAATACTATACATGACTTTATAGCTTTGTTGTAAGAGTGCGGGAGGAATATTCCCAAGTATGCAGAGTGATAGAATGATAGTGGCCTTGCTGCATGACAAAGCTTTTAAGCCTGTAAGTTAGATTTTTCCAATGTAACACTAGATTTTTTATTATTGTTATTTTAAAAGAGGTTTTCATAATTTTCAGTAAGATAAGGGCTATACTTTTTCTGTAGATAAAGTAGGTAGTAGATCTTAATGTACATAGTAGATCTTACTCTTTTTATTCATTTTACTTCACATTTAAAATAACTGCAGTGAAGACATGCTTGTGGAAGGAAGGTCTAACAAAGCCTGAGCAAGGAACTGGCAGATAGTCCATCATGCCAGTGGAATCTGAGTATTTATTACATTAGTACTGGTCTCCTACATTCCTACTGGATGTAGGAAAATGTCATGGACATGTATTAGAGTGATGGGAAAATGGGGACTATTAGTACTAGAAGTCTTGAGGAAACAATGAACAGAAATATCAGTTTACTAATAGTAGATAATACTCTTTCCACATTTAGAATTACCTGATTTGTCGAGTGGTTTTGATAATATTTCTTCTGTATAAATTTAAGTTCTTTATATTTCACTATATTGCATCACTAGTGAAAGGGATGCAGTAATTTTATTACCAAAAATACAATAAAGTAAACTGGGCTATTCGGAGAGACGTGCAAACCCCCTGTTGGTATGGGTGGGTTAAGCTCTACGAATCTGTATTAGTATTAGTAGATATTTCTAAACTTTGTTGACTTATGTTACTGAGACAAATTACAAAAGGCTGGTTTTGTATTTAACTTGCTGCTTCTTGTCTTCTCTCATGAAGTCAAGAATTACCAGTTTCAGTAATGTGCTATTGCTGGTGCTACGTTACCACAGACCTAGAAAGGCACCAGGGTTTGCGTTGCAACATGGAGTGTTGAGACATGTGAGGCGGGAGCGCTCTTGGTGGCACCGACCTCCAAGCTTGGATCCCCTGTGCTGACATGTTCCTAGTGTGCGTGTGGAACCCCACGCTGTTTGACTGGGAGCTGTCTCAGCTATCCAGCAGGAAAGACTGGGGGCAAATTGTTCTGGAGTCTGTCTGGTGAAGGTATGGCTTTCTGTTTGGAAATTACATCTGTGAAGTCCGTCTTGAAACTCAGTGCCAGCCCTGTCACATTCTCACAAAGCCAGAATGGTGATGTGTGCTCCTCCTTTGTCCTGCAGCTGGTGCATCCGCAGTTCTT
>NW_016690255.1:7627693-7710470 GCF_001604755.1 Lepidothrix coronata | reverse complement strand
TTATAAGAGTGAGATTTGAATCCTTAGTTTTTGTACTGCAGGTTTTCTTTACCCATTTCTGGTTTTTGTTTACAAAACCAGTGAATGATATAGCCAGTAAATAGAGAGGTTGGTGGTTGTCCTCCAGTTAACAATTGCGTTTTTATATTAAAATCCACTTGGACAGTAACAGTTCTACGGTCTTTCACAGTCTGCTATGAAAGTGTGTGTTTGGTAGTCCTAGGGGAAGAGTCCCAGCTGGGAAGGGCGAGCTGGTCAAATAATTGTAATTATATTATAGTAGTTCCATGCTTTAATACATTTCCTATATTTATTTGGCTATTGAAAGCTATCTTCTACAGAGCTACTGAGGAGGCTTCAAAATACAGACAGCTCCTTAGATGTGCTGAAGTAATGCTGAGAAACTTTGCAGCCTGGTATAGTTCAGAACTGGAAGAATAAAAGACCGAATGTCCTCTGGTTCTTTTGCGTAAGATCTTTCACCTAAAAAAATTACAGCCTGTAGTCTCATGCATGATGTGCTCTCATATTATCTAAGGGGGTAATTTTCCTCTACCCAAAACTATTCACACAGCAAGAGCACTTGGCTGTCAGTGCCTCCTCACTGGAGCAGAGGCACTGCCATAGGTAGTGGAAGAGCCTCAAAGGATCTGTATGTAATGGGGGCTTCACCTTGAAGCAAGAACTTGGTGCCCGCTGCCTTGGGGGACCTGGCTGGTGCAGATGGCACATGAAATGTCATCCTTGTTGACCAGGTTTCAGGCTTACTTTTCTTATATGGGGTACTGAGAATGTAAAATTAGAATTAGTGGGCTTGGAAGTTGTGTTGGATTGCATGTTGTTTGTGGGTTGTTTTTTTGTTGGTTAGGTTTTTTTGTTAATCCACCTTTAGAGATTTTCATGTTCTTGCCTGAAGGCGAGGCAGGGCTGGCTGCAGAGGCGTAGTTAGTTAAAAGCACTGGTGCGTGTTTTAGACAGCACTTGGTGTTTTGCTGCTGGAACAGTGTACTCAGCCCAGGGACTTGTTTGAAGCTCTCCCATATGCTTTTTAAGGCAAATCTGCACCTTCACGGGCAGGTATTGTGCTAGTGTTACTGGAATTGTTTTATTCATCTAGTGAAAAGTAAGTGTGCTAGTGCTTTTTTAGTTTTGAGTCTGGGTTTTTTCTTGTGTTTTATTTGAGGCTGAAACTTTACTAACTTTATACCTTAAAATTCATAATATTCTGGAAAGGGATTGGGGTTTTAAGTGGCTGAAGTTTAGTTTGTTCTTAATAGATATTTGTTAGACTTATGTGTATCTAGTAGATGATCCTTAACAGCAACTCTTATACTGTTGATTACAGGAACATAGAGAAGTTGCCAGACAGTTGTTTTTATTTTGCATTTCCTTGACTATTAGATGGGAATCTAGCCCATAAGATGGACATTGCCATTATGAGTAAGTATATAAAGTATTCATTGTTTAGATCATTCAGGAGCTCTGTGGCTTATCTTTAGTGTGTTTATGCAACCTTGATTTAATCCTTGTCCACTAAAGTATGTAGCAATCAAAGAAAACCTTCTGAGGAGTCAGGCAGGTGCTATTTTTTAATTCATGTTGCTTCTCTCCCTGGGTGTGATTTTGTGTTCTCTCCCTCTTGCAATATGCTGTTTAGAAACTCACAGCTGTCCTCTTCTCTTCCCTTCTCTTCCTTTGCCTAACAGCGGAAGGTTACGCTGCATTTCAAGAGGACAGTTCCGGTGATGAAGCTGAAAGTCCTTCAAAGTTGAAACGGTCCAAGGGAATACATGTCTTCAAGAAACCCAGCTTTTCCAAAAAGAAGGAAAAGGATTTTAAGATAAAAGAGAAACCCAAAGATGAAAAACACAAGGAAGACAAACATAAGGAAGACAAACATAAAGAGAAGAAGTCGAAAGACTTAACTGCAGCAGATGTTGTAAAACAGTGGAAAGAGAAGAAGAAAAAGAAAAAGCCAATTCAGG
Source organism: Lepidothrix coronata (assembly GCF_001604755.1). Lineage (NCBI taxonomy): Eukaryota > Metazoa > Chordata > Aves > Passeriformes > Pipridae > Lepidothrix > Lepidothrix coronata. The sequence goes on along the minus strand of NW_016690255.1, from coordinate 7,708,485 downwards.
AGACAGAGATACCTCAAGTGGATGTTCCGAGTCATAGACCCGTGTTTGGCATTCCTTTGTCTCATGCCGTAGACAGGACCATGATGTATGATGGCATCCGCCTGCCAGCAGTTTTCCGTGAATGTATAGATTACGTAGAGAAGTACGGCATGAAATGTGAAGGCATCTACAGAGTTTCAGGTACTCGGGGCACACTGACATGAAGGTTCCTAAGGTCTTTACTTGCAATCTTATTATTATTTACCGTTTCCAACACCTAGAGACTCTGTTTGTAGCTGCATTAATTTTGATTATCCAAAAGTTAATCAGGTAGCCGAAGTTAAGCAAGGCTGTAGGTATGAAATACCAGAAGAATTGCTAATATGGTGGTACTGCCTAATGGCAGTAAAAACACACCTATTTTGGCCTTTTGTGATAGGATGGTAATAATGAATAAAATGCGTATGGCCAGCTTGTATTCTTTTTCTTCTGCAGTAGAAATACAGTGGTAGCTGATTGCAAAAGCAAAAATGAGATATAATCATTTTATCACATAAGCTTCTCACTAGGTTAGTTTCTCCATTTTTTTTTCTTAAAAAACTTGTTTTCTTTCAGCAAATATGCTAATAACCAGAAAATACAAGTTTCACTGTTTAAGCTTAGCAACAGCCGGCTAATTAACCACGGTAGTTGCATAACACCAGCTTACATAAATGAGACCTCAGTTTTAGTCACATTAAACAAAACAATCCCTTTATTTGTGAGCTACATCAGCAACGTAACTCATGTAAGTACCTCTGTGGGTACCTGTAAGGGGGCAAGAACAAGGGAGAAAAGGAATTTGAGGAAAAGTATTTGAAGCAGGTTGGCCAGCACTGTAAAGCAGTAATCAAACGATATCAAAGGCTTCATTAAGCTGTCTTCGTGCTGTCCATCTGCATGGTATTAGGTAGGTATGCATAAATACTGCAGCAGCTTAAGCAGTTGCTTTGTCTAGCCCCATGAAACATTTTGGTTGCTTGTTTTTTCTAGACACTATGTGTTGGGAATTTTCACAGGTGTGTTTTCTGTAAATCATTTCTGCTCTGTGTACTTCGTAGGTGTTCTCCAGCGCAACAGCACCCTCTTGTGCATGTAGGATTGTTTAAACTGAGAACTCAGAGAGAGCACTGCATTGGCTTAATTGCATTGCAGTTGCCAGCTGTTGTGAGGGCTCATTTTGGGCATGAAACTCAGCCTATTTTACCTGGGCTGCATGTGCCCAGTTGTACTCATTGGGTATGAGCCAAGCCATGGCAGCACGCTGAGTTGGGGTAACTCAAGTGGGTGTTGAGCTTTAATGGAATTTCTCCAAGTTCAGGAAGACTAGAATGTCACTGAGTTATAAAAACACCTTACAGAAAATCTTGGATGGGCTGAATAATAATGTGAACACACTTTTATTCATAGGATGCCTCAAATCAAAAATCTTGTGTGAGATTCTTCTGCTGAGGAGGGCCAGCTGGAAATCTGGAAACTAAGAAGTGTGGGTTTTGTTTTGACAGAGGAAAGCTGTTATAGGTAGAACTTGCTGCACAATATTTGAATTGATAACATATTTGCTGCTTGGCTTAGGGATGTATAATTGAACAGCCACAAAGATGCTGAATGCAAATACACAATTGATCTTAACGTTTCCCTGCCCTTCCTCACCCTATTTTATGTTCCTTGATGAAGGGGAATTCTGGCAGCAGTTCTGATTCAGAGCTCTGTCAGTGCTGTGGTTTTGCTTCGTAGTACTAGTCAGTGCTTTTAGAACCAGTGATCATGTAATTGTGAGTCGTGATTTTCCCTTTATTACATGTGGATAACTTTTAAAAGGTGTTCCTCAATCAGCTTAAATTGTAAAGACAGGTGAAATAAGTGCATTTCAAAATAAAAAAAAAGTTTAAATATAACTGTTATATGTTTAGAGTCGAAATTCCTCTTAATTCTTGATCTGAATATTTTAAGGAATAAAATCAAAAGTTGACGAGCTAAAAGCAGCCTATGATCGTGAAGAGTCTCCTAACCTGGAAGAATACGAGCCCTACACAGTGGCCAGCCTGCTGAAACAGTACCTGCGAGAGCTGCCTGAAAATCTGCTTACCAAAGAGCTCACGTCCCGCTTTGAAGATGCTTGTGGAAAGAGCACAGAGGCTGAGAAAGTTCAGGAGTGCCAGAGGCTGCTGAAAGAGTTGCCAGAGTGTAACCACCTCCTAATTTCTTGGCTGATTGTGCATATGGACCATGTTATTGCAGAGGAACTGGAAACAAAAATGAACATCCAGAATATTTCTATAGTGCTCAGCCCTACTGTCCAGGTACGTGCACCACACAGCAGGTGTTAGAGCACAGCTTCAGCCCAAGAAGTTGTAGCAATTGTTGTGCTGGTGGGAATTGGATATTGTTTGATACAGTTACAGCTTCTGTTTATGCCTCGGGAACCTGAAATTCTGGGAAAGGGGGAATAAAAGGCTTTCCACATGTGAGTTTGGGTCTACTATGGGTCTGATATTTGGGTTACTATGATAGTATTAGAAAGACTGCTGTCTGTGTTTTAATTCTGTCATGAACAGCAGTCATTTAATGTTGAAATTGTCCAATAATTCATGCAGATACACAATTTCTGTGGGCTTCTGATTCAGTGATAATTTAGCAAAGACTAAATTGCTGCTTAATTTTAATATCAAGCCGGTGAACCTTGTCCAGCACATAGATCTTCTGGTGCAGTGATGATGTGGGTAAAATGGCTTTGGTCTCTGCAGTCAAATGGCTGAGGAGAAACAACTGACTTCATTTTCCAGTAAGATATTGTGGTTTCTAGATTGATTGATTCCTTAATAAACATCTTGGAAACATTTAATTTAAATTCATCCTGTGCATCATGAAAACATGGCATTATTGGGTGTGGGCCTTCCAGAACAAACCCCACACTTTAGAAAAGCTTGACTTTATAATTAAGAGTCCAGGTGGAGGCCCAGTAGCAAAAGGGCTGGGTGTGATTCTTGGCTGTTTTGCTGTGCCAGACACCTTTCTAGCTGAGAAAAGAGGTAACAACATAAAACAGTGCAGGCCCAATCGTGTTTTGTTGGTAACTAGATCTTAGCAATTAAAGTGCAGGTAGTGACAGAACTCTAATATTTGTTTCAGGATAATTTTTTTAATTTTAATGGAAGATACAGTGTCAAAATACGTACTTGCTTCTGTCTCATGTTAAAACGGGATACATTGGAAAATCCTTTCAAACTACTTTTTTTCTACTATATTAAATCATCTGAGAGAGAAACTGTAGAAAATACTGCAGGTTGGAGTAGGAGCAAGAAGGTGTAGCCAGCCATCAGCCATAACATAGTACGGTTGGTGTTCCCTTTTACTAACTACCTTTACCTCATTACAAAGAAAGATTTAATATATTTCTGTATCTACCAGAGATGGAAATAATTATGGTAGGCTAAGACATATGAAGATTCCGAGTTCAGCATGAAAATGCCTCAGATGCACAGGTAAAAGAGACAGTGAAGTGACTCCTTATTGCCAGTGCTGCATTGTTCAAAGTGTCATTTTTAATCCAGATTTGAATCTCTTAGTTTCTCATGAAACTGGCATGACTGTAGATCACAAAGGCATACTGAAGGCTGCTGTTTCCAATATCCTGTCTGTCCTTTCTTCGCAGATCAGCAATCGTGTCCTGTATGTGTTTTTTACACACGTTCAAGAGTTCTTTGGAAATGTGACCCTAAAGCAGGTGACAAAACCCCTTCGTTGGTCAAATATGGCAACAATGCCAGCACTTCCAGAAACACAAGAAAGCATCAAAGAAGAAATCAGGCGACAGGTTGGCAATTACTTTAGTATCTTTCTGTTTATCTTTGCCCTGGGTTTTATACATTCCGTAGTAAATTCTGGTAAGTTTCTAACATACTTTTTAATTCCATCACAATTATCCTATCAGTGGACACCACCAGAAAGAGACTGATGGTTTTCTTTCCTTTTTCATGTGTATAAGGTTGTTACAGTCTTGTGATGATCATAGCTGTGTCATTCATAGAGTGCTTTGCTATATAGTTCAATACTTTTATCGTGGGAGGAAGGTCGGGAGAGCACATTAAAGAGGGTGGTTTCTTTAGTATTGCACTTCAGCTGGCTCTAGGTCACGTGCTGAGTCTATGTTAACACTTGTTCGTTGACATGTCAGGGTCAGAAAACCAAAATTCCCAGCCTGTTGCCACAAACCCAAAAAGATTTTCCTTTTCAGTCTGCCCAACTGTGGCATATTAAAGACACTTAACTTCTTTGGCAATATTTCTAGGAGTTCCTGCTGAACTGTTTACACAGAGACTTGCAGGCAGGCATAAAAGACTTATCCAAAGAAGAGAGACTCTGGGAAGTGCAAAGAATCTTAACAGCTCTTAAGAGGAAGCTAAGAGAAGCTAAGAGACAGGTGAGTAACTTTTCTGTTTATTGGCCAGACATCTAAATCATGGATCCGTAATCTGAGACAGTGCAGAGGCACACAGATCAAACCATGTTTCAGTCTTTTTACTGCAGATTTTCTTATCTTAACTTTACATTCCTGATGAGCAACTGTGTTTTCTGCTTAGCTGTCTCTCCCTAGGGACAGAGAGATCTTTGCAGTTGTTAACAAAAAAAATATGTGTGTGATTAAAAACTCAGTGTTTGACAGAGCATGTATTCATTATATGCTTAAAACATCGTATCCTGGAGTGCCAGGAGGAATTAGTGGAAGACTCAGGGTTAAGAAGCTTGAGAAGCATTTTTTTAAACTGTTCTATGTCCCAGAGAAGGGACAGACCTCACTGAAAGCTTTCGAGACAACTGAAATGGTGGTTCTAAATTTGAGAAGTAATACATTCAAAAGAATCTTTCTTAGAGTAACTAGAGTGACTGGGGAAGGTGTCCTTTTAAATGTTGTTCTCTTTCTCTGGCAGGAGTGTGAAACAAAGATTGCACAAGAAATTGCTAGCCTTTCAAAGGAGGATGTCTCCAAAGAAGAAATGAATGAGAATGAAGAAGTTATAAATATTCTGCTTGCACAGGTAGCTGGCAGGCACTCACCTGTTTGCCTTTTGGTATTTTATATTTCAGATACATTGAATGCTCCTTTGTCCCTTCTAATGCAATGGGACATTGAAGGCTTAACAGGGTCTCCCTGTGCATTAAAACACAAGGCTTTGTTTTAAAGGTAAGTAAAGCAGGGAAGGAAAGCTGACTGCAGGAGTGAACCCAGAGCTGAGCAGACTCTTGTTAACAGCAGGAAGGAGACACTGTGCAACAAAAAAAAAAAAAAAAAAAAGGAAAAAGAAAAAAGTAGCGTTTGTTGTTAATGTACTTAGAAAGCACTTCCAAATCAAGCCAGTTTTAATACCATTAAACTGCTTTCCTGCTGATCAAAGGAAGTAAGGCAACTATTTTGGCTTTTTTGCCTTCCGTTGCTTCCACCAGTAGCTTTGATCTTCTCCCCACTGTACCTTCCTCCTTACATTCATCTTCAAAGACATATAATTTAGTTTTTCTAGTTATTTTGCTGGTTGGCCTGAGCTTTCTTTTGTGATTTAAGGAAAGGCAGCCAATCATGCCAGGATTTGGTGTGTCATCAACACAACTATTCAGTACAGCAGTCATCTTGGGGATTCAGAATAGACATGGTTGGGTTTGAACTTATTTTTGCTTTGAGGTCTTGATGGATCAGAGTTCAAAGCAGACATGCTAACCAGTGCTACTGGAAGTGTTTCAGAGAACAGCATCATCTCGTACTTCCTGTATGCTCCTGTAGGAAATAAAGTCAAGACTTTAAGTGAACTAACTGATCATTGCAGGAGAACGAGATTTTAACAGAACAGGAAGAACTGCTGGCCATGGAGCAGTTTCTGCGGAGACAGATTGCCTCAGAGAAGGAAGAAATAGATCGTCTCCGAGCAGAAATAGCTGAAATACAAAGGTAAGAGGGACAGTTCACATCAGAGCCCTGCCAGGCAAGCACACTTTGATTACAACTACACACATGCTTTGCTGAAGTAATGCTCTAGACTACACTTAAAAGCTCACCCAGCAAACATCACAGTGGAAAGCCACTTATTTTTATTCAAGTCTCAACTAATTTGGATCTTTCAGGATATTTTCTGTTGTTTTAACTGGAATTATGATCTTAGGGAAACTAGGCTCTGTGCTGTAGAAAAATCCCCCTTGGAAATCACTGCTTTATTAAGCATTGAAAGGAAAGTCTGATTTATTTATTTTTTTAAAAACCATTGGCAGATGATTCGATGGGTGCAATTTAACTGTCTTATGCTGCCACAGTTCTGGCAGACTTGAGGAAGTGCTTAAATCAGGATTTGTCACTGGTCTTTCAGTCGCCAGCAGCATGGCCGAAGTGAAACCGAGGAATATTCTTCTGAGAGTGAAAGTGAAAGTGAAGATGAGGAGGAACTGCAGGTCATCCTGGAGGATTTGCAGAGACAGAATGAAGAACTGGAGGTAAGATTTGGTTCTTAGCATTCACTGGTTCTCTTCCCTTAGCAGTTACTTGCTGGAGCCTGTGCAGAGATGTTTGCAGATGTGCAAACTGGTTGTTTGCAGTTCTGCCAGGCTGTGACCCACACACCCACGTTTTTAAGTTACTGTTGTGTGCAAGTCCCCGCTGCTGTCTGGGCTGGCAGGAACGCTTCACTGCAGTGCTAAAACCCCCCAAGCTACAGCAGTTCTTTGTCAGAGCGAGCCCTGATGTTTGGTTTTCCTTCCTTAAAAGATAAAGAACAATCACCTGAACCAAGCGATTCACGAGGAGCGAGAGGCCATCATAGAGCTGCGGGTGCAGCTCCGGCTGCTGCAGCGAGCCAAGTCAGAGCAGCAGGTGCAGGAGGAAGAGGAGCCAGAAAAACGCGGGAGCGTTTCTCAGCAGCAAAGAGACAGTGTCCTGGAGACAAAAGCAGCCAAAGAGCAGCCAAAAGCAAGCAAGGAGCAGCAAGTCAAGCCATCGCCAAGTAAAGACAGGAAAGAAACTCCGATTTGATCAGGCTCCTTGGCTATGCATAAAATCAACTGAACTGTGCAAATTACTGTAATTTGAGTCTAACTGCACAAATTATTGCTGGCTGTGTACATTCTGTAAAGAAACTTTTCTTTTAAGCCCTGGAGACTTTTGTCTCTAATACTTGTGGCTTCTACTCATCAGACTCAGGTGAGTTTGGAGAGGCCAGAAGAGTTTTTCAGTTAGTATCAGATTATTTCAAAACTGGTTTCCTTCAGGTGATTTAAAATAATTCAGTAACAGTTTTATTTCAAACCAAAACCATTATTGACATTCACTGGAGCAGAATTGGAAAATATCATTTTCAGAAAACAAACAAAAACCCACACACACTTACTAATTATTTGCCTTGTGGATCTGTTCATCCTCATTCACCATTATTTCTGCTTATTAACCGAGTCACTTCTTGCTTGTGCCTTTGATACCTTTCTGATGCAGATTATATACAAGGGAGCTTTAAATTTACTCTGGGTTGGCTGAAACGGTGGGAGACTGTGGGGTATCGTGTTTACCTGACATGCCCTTAAGCTTCATTTTTGTTCTGAGATGTACTGAGTAAGTGTAAAAACTTGAGAGATGTTATTTATGTCCCCGTATGATGGAAATGTTCATCAAGAGCCGTTCATGTCTTTTAGTGGTGTAGGTAACACTGACTCATTTATTAACCACCCTCATCACACCTGTTCAAGACAGGCCCTGTTCACACTGCTGCCATGTAGCCAAGAGCTTTGTCTTCATCCATCCTGAATGCTTCCATCCCTCAGAGATAGCCGCTGCCTGTAGGCAGGGATGGGAATGGGTTATGTCACTTGGGATGTGTCTGCCTGACCAAGCAATACAGCGCTTCCCCTGCACGAGCGACGGTCACTTGTGCTTTCTCAGTAAGCCCGAAGGATGACGCCAAGGGGAAGCACCGGGGGTTCAGCAATGGCCTCCCTTGTGGTGTTGTTTAAAAAACCAACCACCCCCATCTGGGACTTGCTTTTGGTTTGGCTGTTTTAACTGCTTCTACCCTTCGAAATCCTCCACCCACGCTGGCATTTAAGGGCCATTTAATGTTTTGGATACACTCATGAGACTCATCCATCAAACCATATATAGACAGAAACTCCACAGAGTGCATATAGGCTATCTTATTTTTTAATCTGGATATTTATTTTCAGCACCTGTTGGATGTGGTGGTATTCTTTATCTATTGCACTGTTGTGAATCATTGGCCATGATTTGATTTTGTACAAATAATGCTTTGATATGTTATAGAAAACAGCATAGTATTTTTTTAAAATTTGGAAAAAAGTTTATAAACACAGAAAATGTGATCAGATGACAAATGTAAACTAAAGCATTCTCCCTTGCCTTCGTTACATACATTTTATATTTGCTGGCAATATTTAAACTTTTTGTTTGTTTAATTCACACTAATTCCTATTGAATTGTCATGGATTTTTCTAATGTTCTTCAGACAAATCTCTTAATATCGGTTAACTTTTATTTTGTTAGGATTGTATTTATCAAGCAAATAAATTCAACAGCCATTTGAAAGTAGTTTCTCATTTATCTACTTCATAGTGCAAATCACAGTGATTCATCTTGGGTGGCTACCTGCAGTTCAGAAGTTTCTATGAAAAATTAATTTGGGCTTTGTTAATAACTCTTCTCTGAAAGAGAATGTCATAGAAAGTTCTGTAACTCAGGAGAAGATCAAGTTAAATTTGATCTAATTAAAGATTTTAAGCCTTTGCTTCCCTGTTACCACTGGAGTTTTGAGTTATGAAGGCAAAACCATCCTGTTTACTCACATCATTCCTTCTACCACGTGGTTGCCACAGCGGTCTGAAACAGAGGTGGAATTGCTGCTCCTGCAGCAGTGCAGCAACTGTAACCAGAGACTTGGTTTCAAACCCCCTGGAAGATGTTTCTTTGATGGGATCTGTCACATTCTGTGCCACAGCCCTGCCAGGAGGGGGTGGGGCAGGGCACTGCTCTTCCTGCTGCCCCTTACCCAGTGCTTCCCATGAAACAGCCCCTGACCAGCAGTGATTGGAGAGGCTGCTGTGGCAGTTGTGAATAACTGGCCAAAAAAGCTAAAGCTAATTTCAAATAAAGTGGAAAGTAATTACAGTACAATAATCTGAATGTGCTGTTCAGATCCCATTATAAGCTGCCTTATCAGTCCCCAGGGCCTTGGAACAAAATCTGTGAACAGCAGTTGCTCAGGTGATTGCCTCCCACCCAGGGCACCAACACTGCCTGCGCAGCAGCCTGGCCCCCTGCACCAAGGACATACATGTCCTGAACAAACAGTTTGTCTAAATTAAAGTATCATTTAAACTGACAAAGTAATCCTCTTTCCTTAGAGCACAGACAACCTTAGAGCTTGTATGTGCTGAGTGCAGCAACAGAACCTCTGTCAGACCCTTTAGACAAAATGCCAGATTGACTCAGTTTACTGAAAAAAGGGAACAGGCCCACAATGTTCCAGGGTTCTTGACTTAACAGAACATTGTGACAGTCTGATGTGGCCCATCGGCTTCCTTCTTGAAAATCTGTGTTTCCACAGAGAAGGCAGGGGGTGATGGTACAAGGGACAACTGTACACCTTGTTTTTCTAGCACAAGCCTGGAACAGATTTGGTCAGATCAGTCGGAAGTTAAAAGGAGCAAGAAGCCCGGTATGAACAAGTCACCAGGACTACTGTGCCAACAGGAACCAGGGCACAAACCTGGGGTTTGCCAGCAGCAGGGTACTTGCATCTAAGTGAGAACAGGATAGCCTTTATACCCGTTGGAAGTACTGCAACTGCACAGTGAACCAACCTCAGACATCTGGCACACTGAGCAGGATTTTTCCTTCTCAGTAAGTCTTTTTGCTCTGAGAAACAGGAGCCTGAACTGGTATTGTCTGAACAGTTTAAAAGAGTGGGGGTTACTTTATTTTATTTATTGAAAGATAGGAAAAGAATAAACAATGCGCAATACTCCTCTCAGATCACATCCCTACCACAAGTCTGAAAACATAAGCTCGTGTCCAAGGCCTTGCAGGATTCCAGCCAGCCTAACAGGTTTCCTGGGCTCTGCCGTGTGCACACCAGGTTTCCATTGCTGGCTCAGCTTCGCTCTCACCGAAGTCAAAGCCATCTGTGCTGGTATGATTGTGGAAGGTTTCCTCTCCGGTGCAGCAAGGCACTCTGAAAGCACTGTCTTGTAACACAGTCCTACAGGGAACCATATAAGGGGCTCCAGAAACTCATTGTCCTTGATGATGAAGATAAAGGGCTGCTGTACAGGAGGCTTCCACTTTCATCACCAATTCCCATACTAACATTGGAGGGATTAATTTTTATCTCCGTGTCCCATCAGATTAATGAGCTAAGTCTAATTTTTAAATCTGTGTACTGAAGCCAAGAATTTTACACCTGACCATGTAAAGCTACTCCCTTTCAGTTAAAAAAAATAACAAAGCATCGACCCAAGTCTGTGCCAGAAAGGTCTGATCAAGCTTAACCTGTCAAGGTTTTCATTTCTCAGCATGCACCTCTGACTCATAACTTCATCAGCAGAGGGAAAAATGCCTCGTCGAGACCAAATATGGCTTATATCCAACAGCACAAGTCCTCCACAGTGTTCTTTAAAACACACTCCAACAACAGAATGAGCAGCTCCATGTCCCGTACCAGGGCATGGCTGTCAGTCCTTCCTATCCGGGGGTGAGGAGACACAGCCTCACTGGTGCAGCCTCGGGCCAAGCCCCGTCTGCTCCTCCACCCTCTCACAGATGTGGATATCCAAAGTGACACCCACCAGGACAAGCCCCTCTCTGGCTCAGCACTGGCCCTTTCACTGCTGACCCTCTTGGACACAATGGACTGCTATCAAGTTTCATCTGGAGTTTCTTATGCCACAGTCTTGGCAATGTGAGCAAGAAGGTCTGCCAAAGGATAATGTTGCAAAAAACATATGATTTGAACCAGACAACCCCACTCCCACACACTGGAAGAATTCCCCATCTGAACTGCAAGACACAGGAGTTCTCAGTACGAGTTTACAGCTCAGGGCAGTGGGATCAGCCCTTGATACCAGCTGGTGTGTTCCAGCACCTGCCCCGGTCATACCCTCTGACTGCGCTACAAGGGCTGTCAGCCCTTGTTCAACTCCAGCTACCCGTATCCAGGGAGGGGGCCAGAGGGGGATGGAGGAGGGCAGACATCAGGAGAATGGCCAAGACTAAAGGATGTTGCATCCTAAAACTTCTAATGCTGTTCCTCAAGTCGTTTTGACTTGTCAGCCGACTCCTCCCTAGACACTCCAAGGCTCACCTCCACCGGCACCCATCATGGTTGCTCCATCCCCCCAGGAGGGATGCACTGAGACCACTAGGGAGAGACCAATTCACTGTGAAACCAGGGCTCCTCAGCACGGGTCTTCCCCTTCCCAAATCCTCTGCTGAACTCCCCCGTCCAAAAGAGGAACCACAGCACTGCCTAAAGCTCCCCTGTGGAGCGGGAAGGGAGCCATCAGGATGGCTGTAGCCTTGCTCAGCCACAGCTCAGCACATGACCAAGGAAGCTGGTGGTCTAAGCATTTTGATTTGAGAGATGGAAACACGGCATCCCAGATTTCTGCACCAAGGAACATCATTTGCCAAGACACAGGAGAGATGCCTGGGAGTCCCGATGAGCTCCTGTTGCTGCAGCCTCCCCCTTGCCCACCACCTCACCCCAGTACCGTGAGCCACTGCCTGGTTTTATCACAGTGCGGGGCCTCGAGGAAGATGGGGGTAGGACATCTCTGCTGACAGTGCTGCTTACAGGAAACAATGCTGTCAGGCACAAAAATCCAGAAGGTGACTGGAAAAAAATTAAAATAAACCAAAGCAAAACACAAAACCCCTCAGTCAAGGGACCAGAAGAAACTGTGAAATAAATGACGAGTACAAGAGAAATGGTCCAGCCCCTATCTGAGCCTTGGTTGTCACCTTACTCAAACCAAGTTTTATTTGGGTTCTTTCTTACACCAGAAACCTGAACTGACTAAAAAATAACTGTAATTTCTTTTGATGTTCAAACAAAGGACCTCTCCTCTCCTCAGCCCTGTTAAAAATCTTGCAGAGAAATATGCTCAGTACATTCCATTATCACAGTCATGATCCCAAACCAGCAGTTAATCCCTTTAGAACATTTCCCACACAGAAACACTACTACACCTCTGCAGAAATGGGGTCATGGAATTTCAAGCAACCATGATCAGAGAGCTGCAAGATGTTTAAACATCTGGTTATTTATCTCTGCTAAGTCACAGTGTATTTTAATTATCTAGATGTAGTCCAACCTCAGCAGCAACTGAACCTTAAAATAATCCCATTAACTTGGGCTCTTTATTTATTTTTCTGATCTAAATAAAAAGTGAAGTAAAGGTTAATTAAAGCTAAAAGGCAGAGTCTGAAAGCACTTGGGGGTGGGGGGATGACTGGGAATATTTTAAATGAGCTTTCCTGTCATATTTTCATATTTTAAGGTAGTCTGTGAGTATGTCCTAACTCTGCATATAAAGATTAATCACTTTAAATATACTTACCAGCACAGGCAGGGAGACAAGCCTTCCCCATCAGTATCAAACAGAACTGACAGGAGAAAGTGTAACACAGAACAAGCTTTTATCCACCTGCCTGTCTCAGACTCCCCTTCCCATCCTATGAAGACAAGAGGTCCCTAGGCTGAAACCAGGTCAGAAAACACGAGCGCTGCACACCGGATCCCCCATCAAAGGACAAGGAGACCTTGCCAACAGGAAGGAACCCAATCAAGTGTAAGAGTGTGCCTGAGCCATGGGACAGACTTTGCCATCCTGCCCATCCACTACCAATTCCAATCAGCCATCTCTGCTGCCCGACCTCTAACAGTGCAGGGAAAAGGGGACGAGCACTAACGAGTCCAACAAGTAACCCTGCTGTTCTGCAGTCCTAATGAACGTAGGATCTTGTCCACAGGGCCAGGACTTCGTGCAACAGCTATCTGGGACATTCAGAACAGCAAAGAAATGGTTTCCAAGCCTCAGTCATGTCTTGGTTACAAACAATCTACCCTCCAGACATTTGCCAGTTCATTGGCATGAAATCTGCATGAAAAAGTGGCAAGGAAATGGCCCTACAAAATCCTGATGGGTCTCTGAGGAGGAACAACCAAAAAGAGAGAATCTGCTGCAAAAACACAGCAAGGAGGAGAAAGGCAGACAGTGCTGTAACCAGGACATGGGAAAAAAAGGGATTTTCTGTGACAAATTCTCATGAGTAAGCTCCAAGATGAGCCAAGAGATTAAATGGAAATCCATGAAAATCGCTTGTGAAGAACCAACCTGGTATTCTACCAAGAAGACGGGGATAGAGGTAGGATACAGCTTCTGGGAAATCACGGACCAACAGATGCTAATTGGGGAGCCACCTCATTTTCTGCTCAGGAAACCCTGACCAAAAGAGAAATTAATTGAGATACAGAGCTCAAATCTTTCTTTAGGGAAGACACACACAGTGTAATTCAGCAGGATCTCTGGCAACATCTCCCAACACTGCCCCACAGAAGGAACAGCTCCCTTTTTCCCCGCTCAGAACAGAGATGCACATTCCCCCAAAACCCATATCAGCAGGGACAAGTGGAAGGTTGAATTACTGACATCGCTAACGCTGCCAGCATGAGAAAATTCCCTATCATAGTTAAGCAATAGACTCCACATCCCTCAGGCTGTAAATCAAATGTTCTTGGGAAACGCTGAGAATAAAGCAAGTCTTTCCTTCCCTTCCGCTTCTTGGGAATCACCAAATGAAGCAGAAAAGAGGTAGACAGATCCATGGCACGATGGATGAAAGAAAAAGGAGAAAGACAGCTATTTCTCCTCTTCCCTGAAGATGATCCTTAGTTGTTACATGTCAGGGGAATTCAGGCACTCCACAACTGAAGACACTCCGTCTTCCTTATGAAAAAGCCTCAAACTTTCCCTCCATTTCACAGGCCTGCACCAGCATTGCATAAATAAAGCATCCAGAAGATCTGTCTCATTTTTCAACATAGAGATGTTTTACCTTTAAATGACTAGGAAATACTTAAAAGGATCAGAGATAATCCTTCATTTTACTGGACTGGTGGAACAGTATTTAAGTACAGTGATGGAATTAGGTTGGGCCATGTTAATTCTGGACTCCAAAAACTGGGATTTAAGTCCCAATACTCCTCCAGTGAATCCTGCGCTCCGTTCACAGTTAGGGGATGACCTGAGGTGAAAGGGACCAGCTCTTTGTTCAGACAGGAATTGCACACATGATCCAACTACAATTCAACTGTCATTACAGTGAGGCAAAAAACAGATGAAGATACTTACTCTGAACAAAACACAGAAATCGCCTGGATTTCAGGGCATATTTCTAAAATGGGAACCATCTGGCCTGGGAGAGAATGAGTTACTTTTAGGTGTTCTCCTTATGCCAGCAGGGAATGCTCAGAAATCCTCCTGCCTGAAGAGCTCACTGCTTCCTGACAGCCTGTTACCACCCACAGTGCTGTCACACTGCCTAGTCCTCGAGGGATTAAGCCAATTTTGAAAAGAAAAAGGGACATGCAAAGGAAAAATTATAAAAAACAAACAAACAAGAGAACAGATTAAAAACGCTCACACACAATAAGCCCAAAATAAACAAAAATCCAAACACAAAAATCCCCAGGCCTAAAAAAAAAATAAAAATCAAACAAACCCTCCAAAAACCCAAACCCACCCCACTTAAAGGCAGAGATGACTCTGTATCTTAACCACCTCCATGGCTGTGCTAGGAGTACAAACGCAACCTCTGGGGAGTAAATAGCAACTTCCTGTTTACAACAAAAGAAACTGCAAAAAAATCTATTTTCCCAAGAAAATAGGAGGGAGAAAAAAAATAAAAAAGAGACACCTGCCTGAGGCTCAACTGCCAGGGCATCAGGTACCTGACTGATAAATGAAAGTGCTCTGCTACAATACATCAAAGACAAGCTGCCACAGCCATTTCTACCTCCCTCAGGGAAAAAAACCGCTTCACACACACTTTGGGTTTCACAGGCTGGAAGAAAGGTGATTTAAGCAAGTTGCCCCTGAAAGACACAGGAGATACAGTATCAGTAATTTTAAATGAGAGAAAACAAAGCAGTCAACAGACTGAAGGCAGGTTAAAGGCAGTTTGACCTCATGGTTTCCTGTCAACCTGGACTGAGGTGGATATTCAGACTTACTTCCAGCCAAGATGCCATTTCATGCTGCAGTAACAGGTTGCCAAGCACAACAGGGATGCCTGGAAGAAACTACCAAAACCTTGTCTACACAGCCAAAGTACATCTATGCTGTAGTATATTCCATCTCAAAATGCAAAATTCTTCACAATCATTAAGCAAACCCCTTGCCCCTGAAATAGCCATCGAAGTGTAGAGAACTGAAAGAAAAAGGCCACTTAAATTTCAAACTTATTCTTTTAATGTCTTAAAAAGGTCACAAGATTTTTTTCAATCTTATTAATAAATTTTATTTGGACAAGTAGAGAACAACTTGTATCACAACAGCTTTTAAACAACATGATTAAAGACTGCAGCACTCCAAGGAGGCTCACAGATATGTACAGTATATGAAGAAAAAAGTTGCACCTTCAGAGCCGATCATGATCAAGTTAAAAATACCTGACTTAAAGTACATGTGCTAATAAATTTCCTTTAGGTCATGACCAGCATGAAAATAATTAGGACACAGGTACTCAGCAAAGTTTTCTGCTAATGGGTACAGCAATATGCTGCATTTAAGGATTAAAATCAGATTCTAGTTTAGTGTTAGCACTGAGCCCTTAAGAGAAATCCAAATTTCTACTTTTCCCCATTTACAAACATCAAAGCTATTCCCACTTAAGGGTGTGCCCAGCTGCACACAAATCAAGTCCTTGAATGATAAAAACTTTTAGCGCTAATACTGGAGGTCTCACGTCCTGGTACAAATTTGCCTCTCCGGCCATTCCATCTATCAGTTGCTACAGAAAATACTCGCTAAGTTAACTCCTCAGGAGAAACAATGCAGGTCTCTGGAAATCACATCCTTTCTACAATGAAAATGATCTGCCAATTCAAGTTTCATTTGTTCAGGAAGACAGAAGATTTAAGGCTTCGGTGGTAAAAATAATCCTCTGAGCAGTGTTTTTCTAAAGTCAAGCTGACATAGGTATGTTTGCTTTTTCTTGACTTAAAATCCCTGGTTTAGATAATATCCACCTTTTAAATCTGACAAGAAATCCCTCCTTCCAAAGAGGTTGTTCTAAATCAACCATTTTAGAAGCATTTGAGGATAGTTTGTTTAATTATTTTTTTTTTTTAATTATAGCAACATTTAGAACTCATTAATAAGTGGAAGAAGCAGTGCTCATGGCATCATCTGCAATTTTGGTACTGGCAGGGTGGATGCTTGCAAAATACTTGACGTCACTGTCCTCATCCATTTGAAGCGCCATAATTGTCTGTTCCACAGCTTCTTGATGAGAGTTGGCAGAATTGAGAAAATATTCTGTAAGAGAAAATGCACAAGACTTATGGGGGGAGAAGACAGCAGATGGTTCAACGCAAACCTCAGCATACTACTATGAGATATAAAATTTCAGAGGACAGTGCACACTTACAGTCAAACTGGAATATCTGGGCGGGCTCAAAATGCATGTCTGAATATACCTTTTAAAAAATTTCATTCCATCTTACAGAGCACAGTTTCTCTACTGGTGCTGTTCGAGTACAGGATTTCTATGGCCCTTCAGTACAAAAGTGTGACAGACTCCATGGCCAAAGAGGAAGAAAAAACCTGCAAATGACTCAGGAGGAGTGTGCCTGTATTTAGGACAGAGAGAAAATATCACCAGCTTGTGGCCATGCCGCTCCATTTCACTGCAAACCTTGCCAAATGATTATCAAATGATAAAACTAAGATAACGTGAAATAAGAGTGGAAGAAGTGCCAACATCTGACTGTTTTCATAAACTACAGAACACAAGGTGCACAAAAGCAACTTAACTACCAAAAGCTCACAGGAAGAGCAGTTTAGGTCTGAGGTTTAAAAAATCCTGAACTTATTTTTTAAATCTGCCTTTTAAATCTATCCAACATCCCTAATCATACACAGAACATCTCTGAGACAGGGACCACACAAAAATACCAATACCACAGGACAGCAGGAAGAACAGTGAGATCCTTGGCACAGTTAACAAAGGATAAATCACTGCACATCAACTGATCCATCTTAACTGTCTCCTTATGCTTATTCAGAGTCTCCAGCATGCACAAGGCAGCTCACAACTGCCCAGTGCTCACTGTGTTGGCATCCTTTGCATTGTCCAGTATTTTGAGCATTCTGCATTTTTCTTCAGCAGTCCTTGAGCCCAGTGCATGATTTTGAGAATGAAAAGTGACCAGAACTGGATGAAGTGTTCCAAGTGTGGACACTGCTGTTTTACAGAATAGCATAATATTTCTAATGCTCTTTTCCTTTACAGTGCTTTGGACTCTGAGCACTGCTGACTCCTCTGGCACCTGCTATGCACCAGGGATGCTTTCCTAAGCCTTTTCCAAAGTCTGTAATTTGAGAGTTGCAGCTTATTTCCCTGAAGAGAACACAGAGAAGCTTTTTTCCTCACTGCTACCATAAATATAAAATACCACAAAGCAGCCACCTCTTCTCCCCCAGTGAGAAAACAGACAGTGAATTTGTATGGAAGGATTTTTCTTTCTTACTCTTTTTACACAGAACATGAACAGATTTTTATTTTTTTTAACCAAATAAAGGGTACTGCTCAACAACTTCACAGTTCCTAGTTGTTCATTTCTGTTTTTTGGTGACACCTCTACAAACTAGCTCCTTCAAGGAAAATGACACCAAAAGAACAGGCTGGCATATGAGCAAGAACTTATATTTCCTCAGCACTACACAACAGCAGGTCTGACACCACAACAAGGGTCGTAGTTTTATCTCAGCCAAGGTAACATCCCACGCCAAGGAGAATGTAAAAGCAAGAGCAGCCCACGTTTGATATTGTGTCTTCTTTTCCAGCTCACTATAGGAAAGTGAAGGCACAAAAAATCCCCACACAGTCAGCCCATTGCAACTCTCTCTGCCACTAACCTTTCTCTAAAAGGGTTTGCTTTAATGTTTTCGCGAGCAGGACTCGAACATTTGGAACCTTGTCAGATGCCAAGTGTAGTAAGTGTGGCAACAGATGCACAGCAAACTGGTCCATGGGCAGGCAATCATCTTCACTGATAGTCTGGCAAGAACACAGAAGCAATTTCACTAAATTTCAGCACAGTGAGGATAAAATCCCAACACACAGTCAGAGCTAACAGATCCTATTAACTTCATAGCATGGATACAGTAGTTAGTATCCACAAAGGTTTAAAATATGGTACAATACTTTCTAGCACAAACCTATACATAATGAAGCAAGTTAGAGTTGAGGAAATTCAGGCTCAGTTACAAGCCCAATAAAGTCTGGAACTTACCTTTTTTTTCTTTTTAATGACTGTACCATTTGAAATCAGGAAAGGAAAGTAGAAGACCTTTTCAATCCTTCTCAAAATTTAGTCTTTGTTTTACCTGGGTACCATATTAAAACAAGAATGGTTCATCTCAATAAACATCTGTGGTACCCAACCGTGTTTCTCTAAGGAAGTTCAAAGCTCACATTTCTCCAAATACTTTTAAGAACTGTCCCACTTGGGCAGCAGCCATGTTGGCTCCCAATCTGCACCTCTGCTACACCCTCCAAATTTGACCATTTCCGTGGGACCCCAGCTAGTTTCAACTCTTCTGCTTATTTTGCTGAGAATACATTGGTTTTGCCAAGCTGCACAAGTCAGCTAAGGGGGTACAGGCAGCTCCTGCTGATTGATTTCTAAAGGGTAACCCAAAAGGATGGTGGGCTACTGCAGAATATTATAAAAATCAACACAGCTCAGGGAAACTTCTCAACTCAGGGATTATTTTGCTACATTTCTGCCCTATATTAAACATCAGAATTGATGACCTGGTGCTAATATGCTAAGCTAAAGATGTATTCAAGCTCATCAGTGGAGAAACAAAGGAGAAAGCAGCCATGAAGCTATTCCCTTGGAAACAAAGTTCTCAAATATCCATTAAAATAGTGTCAAAATTCAGCTGGAGAGTTCCAGTTGCCATGGCCCCATAATCCTGGCCACCACCATCACCACCTCCCAAAAGCAAAACCAAAACAAACCAAAAAGACATTTCACCTGGCAAATAAAGACAAAAGTTTGCCGACCAGACCATTTGTGGCATCTACAGAACTTTTCAACAAGCTCATTCATGAGGTCTACCACGAAGGTTGATGTTGAAGCCATGTACAGCTTTTTTACCATCTCACTAACCTTGAAGAAATGAGAAAAAAAAAATTCAAGTTTTTTTTCTGACCACCAAAGCTCAGAAGTTTGAAATCCTAAATTTATTTAGATTGCTTTACCAGCTTGTAGGAAATCCAACGGACAGAAGACACTTTGTCTGCACAGAGGCTGAAAGCAATAGGTCGCAAGTAGTCATAGATGTCTCTGGCACTGTACAGGTCTAGAAGCAAGATCAACTGCCTACAAGATGGAAGAAAAACCAAACAGAGCATATTATAATAAGAAAAAACGTAGCTTAACTGAATATCATAATTTATATGATAACACATCAAATATGCAATGTGGCTATAATAAAATTACTGGGAAGCAAAATCTCCTATTTTTCAGTGCCATCAGTTTGACTATGGGTCACTTGCAAATATTAAATTGCCACTTATTCACAATACTGGCAAAACGCTGTGTGAGCTTGAAGAATGAAAAGCTAGGGCAGAGGCAAGAGACCAAGGCTACATTTATCAGGGATCCTGATAACAGCTACAACGTAGGTGCAGCACAGTGAGCCAGCTGTGACACTGGGCACGCACGAACGTCTGAATACCTGGTAAAGACACGTCGCACATAAAACACGTGTACAGCTATACAGCAACCCCTCTGACTTAGTTTGATAAGTATCCTCGGTCACTTAAGTACATTGATTTATCAATAAACTTGCTCTACTTCAGAGTGTACTGGACAACTGAGAAATTACCAGTCTTCTTCAACTCGCAAAGAGCTGATTAAGATTTCAGCAGGTTTCAGACATTAGTACATGTCATGGATGGCAGAGAGTATGTCAAAAGAAGTGACGCGACACGCTACAGGCAGTCCAGAGAATGTCTTCATACCAGCAGTAACAGGTAAGTGATTTGTAGCTGGTGAATCAAAATCACACTCAAATGTAGTAAAACCATTATGATCAGTTGTTAAACCAGGTTTCTCAAAATTTAATTCACTAGACACACTGTAATAAGTCATTACTGTATGTTCCTTTCATTTTTCTTGCTAGAGAAGCCCTGGCCACAGTCTCTCCCCGCAGGGTAAGTGCTGCAGCCTTGACTACCTTGGTGGCTGCCTGCTGAACTTGCCCCAGCTTATCAGCACCTTCCCTATACTTTCACATACACCTCTTTCATGAGCAAAAGTCTGCTCAGATGAAGTCCAAGGTCCACTACACTGCTACTCACTTTTGTCAGTCCCCTCGAGACCCTGATCTCCTCCATTTCATAGTCATGAATTCAGCCTACCCATCAAATACAGCAACTGGGAGTGAAATAACAGCTAGAACACTTCTAACGACTGCAAGAGCAACAGATGTGGTCTTAACTTCTGGCAGCTTCCCTTTTATAGAAGGGTAATGCTTTCAATATACAGTGATGAGAAAAAAACATTCAAGCTCCAACTATTATAGGTGATATACAACTACTGGGAATTTCTAAGCAAGGGGTTGAGTAGGATAAGGGCTATCTACTACTGAAAAATGAAATGAAGTATATTACAGTAAAACATCCATTACATTATTTTCACAATTTTAAATATCCATAACAATAAAAACAAGTATTCAGAAAACAACATACTCGGCCAGCTCAGCACGGAAACGCCAGTTCCTGCTGTTATCAGTCACCAGGAATTCCTGAAGTTGATAAAGATACTCTCGTCTTTTGTCAACATGAAGAAGCTGTAACAGTAAATATAAACATACATAAAGAACTATAGGATACAATCACCAGATAGAACAAGAGCTTTAAAATACAGCTAATGAAACACCTATCTTTATTTAAAAACCCCAAATCTTTAGCAATGGTGTTGCCTTCCTGGGCTAAACCCTAAGGGTAAAATCGCATGGGGCACTACTGAAAAGCAAAATCTACTCTAGCCTCTACTTTTACTCCAGGAAATGAGAGGCATAGGCAGTAAAGATAGTTTTATGATTTTTGTCTTTCGGCTCCAAAAATGAAGCAGTTACAGAAAAACTTTTACAGAAATTTGATAAGTTGTGTAGAGAGGTTACAGCCACCAAAAAAATCATCCACTACCATCTATATATTGAATAAACATGCACAAACAAGGCTCTTAAGAGAAAAGAAAGTATCAGCAACACAGATCTCCTGTAAAATATACTCTAGTATTCAACAGAAATCTGCAGAGATTTCCACAAAACTATACTGGTGCTATGTTAAAAAGTAGATGCCTACAAAGAAATTAATCACTCGTAATTGCACTTGACCACAGTTGAACACAGACATACCTTCAGAAAGTCATGCAAGTGCTTAAGCACACCTATCCTGACTTCATCCAGGTCTTTCAAAAAGCCATTGAAGACAGGAACTAAATCTCCAGCCGTAAGCTGGTCTCCAAGGATGACAGCAAGTTCATGTATAGAAAATGCCAGTGTCCGCCGAACCTTCCACTGCAACATAAATAAATTAATGTTATTGATATGAAGTGCTCTATTTTAACCCTCTATTGAAGGTCAGTATCCAAGCTGGACTCCCAGCAAGCTACAGTACTGACAAACATCTTCAAAGTGTCTTATGTAACAACTGAAAGTTAAATTGGAAATTTAAAAGAAAAAACAAAAAGGAAAATTAAAGAGAGGACAAATGATCAGGTATCATCTCTTCCACCTGAATACCAAGGAACCAGGCAAACAGAAGTAATGAAAATATTTTAACTTTATGGGTGCCAGGAAGGAAAATAGTATTCCTGACATCAGTAGTCTTGCACACATTACTTTTTGCCTTAAATTCTTTTGTATAAATTAGTTTCAATGACTACTCTCTCCCTCATTTAATTTATAGAGCAGAATAAAATATATATGCCACAATATTTCAGCTGGGATATTTTAGCTTCCATAATAGGTAAAGTTTCTTCCACACTGAGTGCTCAGTAGCCCAAGACTAGTAGAGCTTTTAGACAGCCTAAATTGAGGGTGCACTATTTTAATCAAGGAGCTATTTCAAATAAGTCTTTTAAAAATAAAAGAGCATCTATTCTCTAGCCAGCACTTTCCAACTAGCCTGGGTACTGTTCTTTTGCCCTGGTTTGGTGATTTGATCTTAATTCAGATTAGACTGGCAAAGAACTCCAGACTGTTTTGAACAAAGGGTAATTTGTTTTTACTTGTGTTTTAAATTTATTAGCTGTTTGTTTTTAATGGCTGCAGAAGAGTTTGGAAAACATGAGCAACAGCCATGTAAAAATTGTTCACTGTGTATCACTGCTGCTCTGACATTGCAAGCAGCAAGTTCAAGAGAGGTGAAGTAGTCTGAGAATATTTAAAAAAATGCAAAGAGCATCTCCAAAAAAGGAAACAAGGGAGGTCTGGGAAACAACTGCAAACCAACAGCAAAATGAACAAAGCCACCTCCTTACCACCTGACAACAAGGAAAATGGTGCTATTTCCAGCATTTGTTTTTAAAGCGGCAGTGCTGCGTGGTGACAAGTGATGTTATTCCTTTATGACTAACTGGATGCAGCACCAAAGGCCTGGCGTGAGGTTGACTCACTGAGCTCCAGACGTGCCTGCAGGGGCAATGTCTGCTAGAAGAGCAGCACAGCCCAGATTCTCATACCTATGAGACTCCCAGACACCACCACAAGATTTCAAGCAAGCAGAGGAAATCGGAGACCACTCCTCACTTTCCTACTGGAGATAACACCTCCCACTCTAACCACCCCATTTCCTTACTACCTGAGCACAACACACCCCCAGCTTCTTCTGAGACAACCATTACACCTTCATTCCTTATATAAATAACTAACATCAGCAGTGGAAAGCTCCATGTAAAAAGCAGGGCAACCCAACTCAGTAAACAAGAGAAATCACCACAGAGGTTCAGACTGTTCATTGCCACATCACAGAAGTTCAGATCATTTGCTGTGAGAGCTGCTTGAGCTTACCTGCATGTCAGATGCCAGTGTCTCATAGGTGTCTTTCAGACAGTGCCAATTCTGCCTGCCCAGTGTCAGTGCCACCCCAGGCAGGCTGTAGGCACAGTGCTTGGCAATCTCGGTATCGACTGTTTGTGCACGAGATGGATCAGTCATTGATAAGTACTGATCCAGCAAGGCTTGAGGTACAACATCCTGCAGGCAACAAAAGGGTAGAGCCTTTATACTATTTTCAATTAATCCTCATAAGGCTTACTAAAATTCCCGGGTACACTGTCAGAAAAAAAAACAAACATTTTTTTCTACCATAACTATAGAATATTACTTAATTACAGTGTCTTAATAAGAGCACAAAGACTTGGTACTTCCTAATTTCCACCAAAAGGTTCCAAAGTAACTATGACATGACTG
The DNA here is from genome assembly GCF_001604755.1 of Lepidothrix coronata. Taxonomy (NCBI): domain Eukaryota; kingdom Metazoa; phylum Chordata; class Aves; order Passeriformes; family Pipridae; genus Lepidothrix; species Lepidothrix coronata. Next base: position 7,684,704 of record NW_016690255.1, on the reverse strand, counting down.
GGGGCTATCTGAAAATATACAGATCCACAGAACAGATGAACAAGTGGATCACTATTGTCTTAGGTAGAGCAGGAAATTAAAAGACTACATTCTACCTCTCTGCAAACATTCAGGCTCATGGGTTGTGCAAACTGGCCATTTTAACCCATCCATAATAATAGGTAAAACAGCAAATGATGAGATTTGTTCAAAAAAACCTTTTTAATCCTCTCAAAATCTTGGGAAGGTGGAGAGAAGAAAACTAAAAGCAGGGAGCAGAGTATAGTGTGTTCAATATTGCTTCCAAACTCCCTGAATAGTCAACAGGAAGGAAAAGGCTTCTCTGGAGACAAAGATATCTCCAGTGAAGACTAATCCTTCTGTCCACTGAGAAACTAAAGCATCTGAATCAAAATTTTGTGAAAATCTCTTTGCATTGACTTCACCACTATCTTTGCACTGACTCTACTAAGGGGTGCACAAGAATATTTCCCTGACACAGCCATGCAATAGCTTTGTTGACAAGAAACAAGAGGGACTGAAGTTCCCACTCAAGTGTGCTGCACGGTGGCACACTTAATGCTAAACTATGTTACAACAAACATTTGATTCCTTTTGGGAAAAAATACCAGAGAGACAGTTGGAGCTCAGTGAAATACTTCCACAACTGTTCTGCAAGAAGCTATCATGGGGTGGGGGTGGTTCCACTCAAATTGTGTAATTAAAAAATCCTCTTTCCTCAATAACCTAATTTCCATTACAGCATCGCTTCCACAGAAAATTAAACCAATTGAAACTAGACCCTGGAAATCTATGACAACTGTTACCTCATGTCAAAAAACTATTGTGATCTCTTACGCATAAATATAACAGAAACAACCGCTGAACTAAGCCATTATCTCTGGAAAGAAGGAATATTTTAAAACTACTTAAGACGTCTGCTCATTTAATAGAAACCATATCACATCAGGAATAATTGAAAGAAAAGGATAAAGGTGATCCTCATACACATAAAAAGAATTCCACTTATCTGATACACATAAGAAAACCAGAAGTCACTTTCGTTTACCTGTACTTTGGATTTTCTTTCTTCTTCAGGGCTGAAACTACTGTTGGTGCTCAAATCTGAATCATTATGAATATAGTGAAGTGTAGAATCCATACTCTGTGAAAAAAAGAAAATAGAAGGTCACACAAAATACACTCTAGGATTAAACACAAAAGAAATATCAACATGAGGAAGTAAGTGTTGCCCTAACCTCAGAGTCTTTTTTTTAGATTAAAGGAAAATATGTTTTAATATCAAATACAATTTTGCTACAGCCCAAAATCAAAAGATAAATCTTTTTGCTTTCAATTTCAAACTGAAGCTCTTCTTATTCTGCTCCATTTTGGTTCTTATGGAATGAAAAATCACAAGAGAGGAGTAACTTAGAGACCGCATTAAGGAAAATGTAACCAACATATGGGTCGCACTGCCTGTCCCCTGAATGGAAAATGAGAAAACACCTGTAACCGGTTTTGTTGGATTTGTTGCTTTGGATTTGTACTAGAAAAAAGTCAAAACAAAGCCACCCTCACAGTGAAGAGCAGAAACTGATGAGACTTACGCTGTTGCTCATTTCCTAGAGGTGACTATTCTACAACCTTCTCTATGGATAAGCTTCACCTCATAATATGGAGTCCTAGTTGGCCATAGCTGCTGACAACAGTCATAACCTCTCTCATCAGTTCTATTAAAATAATTTTTAGCAATCATTCAAGCATCCTGGTTACATATCTGGACCTTGAAGATAAGGGCTGAGACTCTGTTTCAGAATTCTGCCGAGCAGCAGAGGTTTCATATGCTGTGATGAACTGTGCTGCTGAGGGGATGTACCACTGTCACTTTCCGTACAAGTGGAGCTCTCCAAATCCAGTGGACTTTGCATAATAAACCATGAGTTTCAAGAAGTATGTGATGAATATTAGAAAAGCAGATCAGGTTGCTGTGTGGTGGCACAGGACAAAGGCATTTTTGCTAGATTTGAGCCAAGGTATCTATCTATTCACAGACGCTGCAGGGTGAGCTCCCAGGGTCAACACAAGCAATGAGAACACGCCTACTCTACCAGCTGTTCAGATTATTCTGACAACGAGAATTTTCGAGCAAACTATAGACTTCTTCAAAAAAGCCTCCAGGATACCATCTGTCTTCCTTGGTTTGACTTCAGACAGTTGCTTTTTCCTCTCCCATGAGCTGCTTTTATCTAAGAACTGGGCTGTAATTTTAGTTGCTGAGGTATAATTACAGGTGATAAAGACCAGGCAGAGCTGTGAGGCAACTGCATACTGCCGGCACAGCAGCCCATGTCACCTGCTGGGCTTATCAAGCAGCAGCAAGAAAGTGCCAAAGAGCCAAGGAAAGAACAGATCTGCAAGTAACTCCCCAACTAAATGTGTCCAGCAGCATACAACTCCAACTATAAAACCTCCAGAGGCTCTGAAAACCACCTCTGCAGGATTTTTAGTTTGACAGTCAATTCCTTCACTCTTTTTTAGCCTTTTATTTGGCTGGGTTTTTCTCCCCAGAAAAAGAGATCATTTGCAGTATTGCCAGAAATTCACCAGTTTTGACCTCTTTCAAATCAAGAAATTACAAGGCTGTCAGCACACCCTATCCACAGTGCTTTTCATGAGTTGTCCAGGAGCACAGGAACAAAGGCTAGTCATCCATTCTGCTACAAAAAAAATGAAAGGACTCCATCACACACATTCTCTGCTACCCCAGTTCCAAAAGGCTAAGTTTAAAAAATACAAAATAAAAATCATACTTTATGGATTGAACTAAGTTGAAATATGTCATATATATATACACACACTGAATATACTGAAGATGGGAACATTTTTACCCAGCCACTTTTAAAGTCAAATATGCATTTCAGAGAGGAAGAACTTCTGTACAGAACCACAGCATCAGTCAGCATTTAAGTTATGCAGTATCTCTATTCCTGAAGATGAAGTTCCATCTGTACTTCTTCCAGGCACACACTGAACTGAGCATTTCAGAGAGCCAGGACACAGAAATTCAGCAGGGTTTAACCTGAAAGCTTCTTGTCTACCAAACTGGTGAACCACTGCCTCTGAGATGCAAAAATCTTTGTCATGGCCTTACAAATCTCTAAGGTGAGGTTTCCTTTAGCTCCTCTTCTTAAAGAGAGATACTTGTGCCAGACAGGAGTGGACTGGTTTTAATTCAGTTTCCTTTCCTTTTCTTTTCATTCTTTTCTATCTCTAACGAAAAAAAAAAAGGAAAAAAGGACTCCCACACCCATCCACTGGGTGGATATGACTTGGGGAATTTCTTAAGGCTTACATTCCTTTACCAAACCTTTTAGAGAATGTACAACCTAAAGAACATAAAAACAATGGCTCTTGAGTAAAAATAAAACATCTACCTTCAACAAGCAAGTTTCATGTCCCAAAATCTTACTGGTTCACTCTATTACACCATTTATTTCATTTGAATAGAGAACCTCTTAGTAATACATAGCAATAACTCCTTCAGGAGCCAATACAGCTACTGAAGGACAAGCAAAGTGTGTTTTGCCTGGTGGTATCTGTGTACAGCTGAGCAGGCTGCATTCAAATAAAATACTTTAGCTTGATTTTTTTGTCAAGTGTCCAGTACCCAGTCGACACATTGCTATGCTGAGACTTACAAACAAAAAAAACAAGCAAAGACACAACAACAACAAAACCAAACCACAAAAAAACCCACCACCACCAAAAAAAACCACTAAACCAACAAAAACCGAACAACCACCTGTGAAAATCAGAGCTCTCTTCACTGCTAGGGGCAACAGTCTACTTGCTCAACAGATCACAGCTTGATTCCCAGAATTCTAGGTCACCTCTGTAATATCCGCTCACTTATGAAATGAGGACTTGATTCAGTGCCAGTAACAAACAAGGAACTGACAGATTAAGAGCATTCTTTCAAAGCATAAAACCGAAACATGCAAAACTAACATATACTAGAAATGTGACAGGTTGTTACACTTTCTGTCAGCACCATACTCTGTAAAGACATAAAACGTAGGACAAGTCCCTCTGAACAAACACCACCCTCACCATCCCCAAAAATTCTTAAGGACAGAGGATATATTTACACTGTCATTTTGCAGACTGGCATTAGAAAGAAGTGACTACAACAGATCCTATGATTAAAAATCATATCAAGCCTGACATAAAGGAATCAGGGCAGGTTGGTCATTTTGAAAAAAATCAACTGCATTTGTAAAGTTAAATTATGATTGTGTATAATCAGCAGTATCCAAGTAAATGTCACGTTCCTAAACTCCTCATATGTTTAGATGGTAGTCCAACAGCTTAGGTGAGAAGTTAATTAAAATGTCACCCAGAAACACTGTTCTAATTAAAGAAGGATGAAAATGTTTGCACTGAACTGACATTAACTCCTAGATGTTTCAAAGACATAAAAATTTCATCTGAAAATACCATTTCAGCAATATGATTGAACAAATCGCTGTGGTTTTATGGAGCACATTTTGGAACCATTGCTTTCTGCATAGCCATAGCTTTTAATACCACCAGAGCTTGTGGCATGATATGCAGTGAACATAGTGGGTTTGGCTGACACACAGTAAAGAACAGAAAAAGAGTATCAAAACGCCACAACTACAGTCAGGCAGGGGGCAGTGGTGGGGGGCTGAAGAAGTAAGTACAAAATCTTAAGATGTTACTGATGGCTAGAATCACTTTCTCTTTCAGCAGTCCATACGACATTTAGATTGCAAGTCCTGAACTTCTCTTATGCAGACCAGTAAACTACTATAAATCATTTCACAGGGAGCAAAGAGAACAAAGTACCTCATTCTCCAGGTCACATGGGGGCACCGGAGAAGAGGATTGTCTTATTTTAAGTAGGGCTCTGTTTTAAGGAAGGTAATTTCACAGCAATAAACTGCAATAGCATTAAAACATTTTCAAATGTGACAGTCACAACAGAGATTTTAACAGAAACAATTTCAAAAATTTACATGGACAAGCACAGAACTGGCAAAAACAAAGGCACCCAACACAACTCATTTTATTTTAGTAGCTAGCACTTTAATACCAGCCAAAAAACCCGAATGCCATGCTAGCCAAAGTAGGAAGCAATTGGCTGCAATCACCACACAAATGCAAAATACAGCTCTGTTACTGGAACCCTGGAAATCCTAGTGGGAAAAAAAGAATAAGAGTACAAAACTCGCTTCTTACCTCAACATTATCACCAATTAAAGGCACAATATCACCCAGTATAGGTTTAAAACTTTGTTGGTCATTGATGGTTAGTTCAGTCTGTGAATCTGTTCCCTTGCTGATGCTGGCCATTGTCTCTTCTTGAGGATCCAAACTGGATGCTCTGAGCGCAGCAGACAACACCTCCACTTGTGCTGCAGCATATGAAAGAGAAATACATGAGAGACTAAATTGCAATAAAACTTTTAGCAAATCAACTTTCAGACAGTGACTAATTAACTGAAAGATGGTGGAGGAACTACAGGGGAGGTACAAACCTAAGATCATTAACTGTTGGTAAATCCCAAAGTGGGGACAATTAGAGTGTCACTCTACTCTTTTGGCAGGGTGCTTAACCAAACCACAGCATTCATCCTTAAAGTAAAAAAAACCCCAAAACAAACAAAAAAAAACCCCAAACCCAACAGGAACAAGAGACTGCTGTTATAGCAGGATCAGTTCTTTAAGAATCTCAGTACATATCAATGGTGCAAATACTTTTTTGGGCAGAACAGCACATGAATATTAATTTACAGACTGGGCCATTTGAGGGAGGTAGGAGTAAGAGAAAGACGGGAAATGTAATTCAAATAAAGGTTAACAACATGTTTACTCATATAGAAAGCACTTAAGTTCTGAGAAATTGTGTCTCTTGATATATATGGTTAGTAAATTCTTCTGGTTTTATAGCAGCTCTAAAGCAAGATCTATACAGAAGGATACCAGTAGCTCTTTTCTGGACAGGATACTTTAGCCTCATTGCATCCATCAAACAAATTATGAAGGTTGTACTGTTTGATGTCCTCCTATTTATCAAAAGAAAACATTAGCACTTCATGCTCTGCCATCACTCTTCTGAAAAAGATACAGCAGTTCTGAGACTGCTCTGCTTCATATCCCTCTGCTTAATACTAATTTGAAAAAAGCTTTGTCAAGCACAGTCCTTGGATATAGCCTGACCGGAGCAGATGAAGTATCAGAGGTAATCTTCACTGCAAGCAACACAAAATTCAGTGCAGGTTAATCTACCCTGCCACTCTCCTTCTCCACTTCCTTCCAAGAGAGTAAGGAAGTCTCCTCACTCATTAAATTTACTCAGGCATCCAGAAGCTCTGTTCTTCATATTTTGTCTTTTCCAAGGTTTGTTCATTGTTAAAATAAACGACAAACCATATGCTTGTTTTCAATCCCACGTTGCTATACTAAGCTACAGAATCTGAATTTCTCCCTTTAGCTGTTTTAATATGGTTGTTAACAAGAATTAAACACAGAAAGTTGGACTCATTCATAGATAAAAGAAACATATATGCAATACAACTATTACAAGAAGCCTAAAAAATTATAACACAACTGCTGCTAGCAAAAACTGGAAAACACTGGTTTCTAGGTAGAGGCTGATGAACAGGAGTAAAGATAATTCTTTATAACATGCAATGCTAATTCTCTAACTGCATCAAATTTCTGATAGAGTAACCCAAAGATAATCTTATTATATTTCTGTAATTCACCTCAAAAGAAAAAAATCATCATTAAAAACTTAAAAACATAATCATCATACTAATACTTCCACTACAAAACAGATTATGTTAAAATATATAGTTTTAATATATCTATATGTAATATGCATTATAATGTATAATTTCTATATAAATATATATAGGAATGTATATATTTCTATATAAATATATATATTTATATTCTATATAAATACATAAATATATAGAAATTAGGGATGTTACAATTTTTAAGGTTAATAAAAGCTTGCTACGATCTCTCTCTCAGGGTGTTACTTCACTTACAATAAACCTCTGTACTTTAAGGCCCAGGAAAATAAAAAAGACCAAGGTTAATAAATTTCTCCAAAACTTAAAAATTAAATAAATCACCCCAAAACCCATAAAAAATAGGTGGTCATTTCAGAACACCTGCTAGGGCAAGAAATGCCTGGTTGATTTCCAAATTATTCTCATTTAATCAAACCAGAAAATTTAAAATAATTCTACTCTGCTGCACATTAAGGAGACATTTTTCTTGAAGACTTCTTTCATGAAGGACAACTCATTTTCACTGAAAAGTCAAGAAAGCTTACCCTGACTGGGTAAAAACACATACTGCTTCAACACTGTATATGTATTTACTGAGAAATCCACACAGAGCTCCAAAGATTTACTCTTCTAGTAACAAGAGTGAAGGTATCTACAGCAGTAATTGGGAATTTTCCAAGACATATTCCCCACCTATGCTCCACTGTCAGCCTGCACACACCTGGACCACCCTTGCTTAGGGGTTTAACAGGACGAAGACCATATGTGTTCTGATTTCCTCTGCCTGCCCTAGAATATGACACAAATGTGCATTTTCTCAGCTTCTTGTCAATTCTACAATCCCAAGACGTGGGGATGAAGGACAGGAGAGGCCAGAAGGATGGAGTGAGATGTAAAATAGAGGAATGCCAAATCCAGGAAGGAAGAGAAATTAAAAGAATAGGAGGGGAAATACATATGGAGGGACAGGATAGGGGTACAAATATATAGTAGTTGCTAAGGATGAACAGTGATTCAGTGATACTGTGATACAGTGCAAAGCAGAGAGGGGAGTGGGGGAAGGAACAACAACAAAAAACAACCCACACCAAAAAAACCCCAATGAAACCCAACAAAACCATACTTTATTGACTCAGAAAGAATCATTGCTGGTTGAACTTCAGCACCAAATCTCCACACCTGCTTCAACTGTCAGGGACTGGCTTTGAAACCAACTAGCAAAATGGAAATTATCAACCTCCACTAATTGTACAAGGAAGAACATCACCTTATTACCATCACTAGCTATTTTGCAGAGTCAAATAATAAAAATTCAGTGTGATCTTTAAAGACTTCAAAACCACTGTGCTAATGATCCTGGTTCAAACATGGTTCCACACTACAGGAATTAATTTTTTTTCTTTAAGTTTAGAAAATATTTCAAAAAAAAAACCCCAAACAAAAACGTTAGGAGAAGCCTGCTGAATTTGCAGAGTCAAGCACAGAGAGACGAGGTACAGCCAGAGTTAAGGTCATCTGAACAACTTAACCTTATTGACACACGCATAACATCATACACTACAGTCTCATTCCCAAACCACGCTTTTGCTAACTCATCCCCACTTCATCTTGTGATGCCTCTAGGATGCCTGGCCAGTTTGTTACAGGAGCTCTCCTAGAGCAGGCATTTGCTTACCCACCACAGAGAACACAGCATCTTCCCCTTCCATCCCTTGACAGCAATAAAGACAAGAGCACAGCATGGAAGCAGGAGTCCAGGACTCAGGTGACAGCAAATCAATGAAGAAAGTAAGTGCAAGAAAAAGGTCACAGGGATTTAAAAAGAAAGACAGAGAGGAAGAAAAATCCCTAGCTTGCTTAGTGTTTGCTGTCAAGAACCAGCCCACTCACAGTACAACACTCATAAAAATGTAATAGCTAGCCTTGTGGGGAGGGGGAGGCACCGGTGGGGAAAGACCCTATGGACCATATGGGACCAGGGCTGTTTGGAAAACATGTGTAAGCCATATATACTAGAGACAAAATTATCTGTGAAATTAAGTAATTTCATAACATTTCTATGAAAACAAGAAATTAAGGTTATCTTTGGAGTGAATATTTATATCATCAATAAGCAACAACAATTTTAGATGGTGAAGATGGAAGCCTTAATTCCCGGTATTGCCAGAAGCAAGGAGGCAGTCAGGGCTCTGATCTTCCGGATCACCCTCAGACCGAACCTATCTCTTGTGTGTCACAATTCATGAACTGTAATGTTGAAAGCATAGACATTAAGTCAGCTACTCAGAGACTAAAGTCTGGATACCTACCACTTCTACATGCACTTCAGTGTTTGAGACAAGCATGCAAAATAAATACTATTTGCACTTGGTGCAAACTTAAAATGGCAACATCACCAAATCAAAACAGGGATGTTGTTAAATTCCAGCTTCTCAAGAATTTAGACTGAATAATGAGACCACAGGCCAGAGGAAAACTAGGAATGTTTTCACTACACAGCCTTGCCCAAGTCAGAGGTACTGAATGGAGTACAAATGTGACTGAGTAAACAAGACCATCCACTCCCACCTTTAATTAGAATACGTGGCACTGCTAACCCTAATTCAAGTTTTTCCTAACTTATGATCACTGAGAATCCATGGTGTTGACATCCTAGTAACAGTGTTCTTCTCTTGAAATGCACAAACTTTGGTAAACAACTGCACAGAAAACCTCCTGGCACCCAGTCAAGAGAACTGCAGACAAACAAAAAATCCAAAAACCTGCTCTGAAACAAGACATGAACACACATGAGAGGAACAACCTCATAACACAGGGCAATTCTAGATGTACAAGTACATATGTATGCTTACATAAATCAGTGTGTTTAAGGTATGTTCTATAACTAGATAAAACAAAGTTTTACAAAGCAGACCTAAACAGTAGTGTGAGTTTTAGCAGTCAGCTTCAGGGATGGGTTCTGTGAAGAATGAGATAATTAGCAAGGCTGAAATTGTTTTCTTACCTCTTTCCTTAGAGTGCCCAAAGCACTCCTAAAGCAACAAAATTTTATCTGCTGACTTCACAATTGATTAAATAGAAGCAGCCCAAAATAGATTTAAGAAAAGTTATTAGCATATCAACCTACTAACAATAAAAATATGCCAAAAGCAGTATCAGCTTATTAAAAAATGTTTTCCCCCAACTTGTCCCTTCTTTTCCTTCCTATTTTTTCTCGTAAAGAGATATGCTTCCTCCTAGAGATTCTTCACCTCCGGAATAACATGGCTTAGTGGTACCTCTGGACTTTCTGACTGTGATGCTCAAGTTTGACGTGCTTTACCATTTATTCAGCATATGAATACCAAGAGAAACCTATTTCCAGTAAGTATGTGTAAATGAGCCAAGTCCTTTTAGCCCATGACATGTTTCTGAGGTGCTGCTCCACCAGCTTGTCATACTTATAAAAACCCTTCTTCACCCTTCACGAGCTTTTAAAATGGAGGATGTGTGTTCACTTCAAGAATTCAGCTTGGATCAATTATCAGTCTGATCCAACAAACTTGTCACATTGAAGTTGACAACATGAGACTGCAACAATAAAGCTCTTGCAGAAAAAATGGAGAAGACCAATTCATCAAAAATAAAATGGATAATGAACAAAAAAAACACCTTTAATCACACTGATAATTTCAAAAAAGACTCCCATTAATCTGCTTTATTTTTCATGTGTGCTAATTAGAAATAAACTTGCTTATCAACAGCTTATGCCTTTGAACCATCTATTTGATTATAGTGTCAAAACAGGCAATCAGAACCTTATACTAACTGCATGTGCATTCAGTTTACAGAAGGATTCATACTCCTATTAAACGTCTTTACAGAAATACAAGTTCTCTTTTAGTTCGCCATCAATTTTCACAATTGATTTCACATCAATTTTCCTCAACCTCTTTGACAACCAGGAGAAAGCAGAATTTCTGACTTTTAAAACTACTAAGAGATTAAAGCCCAAGTAAAGCAACATATGCATACCTCCAAACACTAAAAATGCTTCAGTATCTTTACCATACCTTTAACATCTGGATCATCTATATGGGGTTCCAAATTTTCTATCATTTCTTCTAATTCCTTCCTTGTTGCCATAGGAATGCTTGGAGACACTGGCATAGTGAGTTCCTGTATTTCTCTATCGAGTTTTATATCAGAAGTCTGCTGAAGCTCAAAGTCAATATCTATTTCAGGAAGTGGAGTCCTCCAGAAATGGAAAGAGTTGTACAATTCCTGCTCTGAAAGAGAGGTTTCCTGTGAATTCAGTCCAGCCTCCTGCAGACCTGCTGTACAGCAATGAGAACTTTCCTCATTCTCATCTGCCATTTCCCCACAAGATTCTGAAGATAAAGTGCAATGGAAGGATGACTCAGTCTGGTAATCACTTTCCCTCTGGGAGTTATTTGACACTGTATTTTGATCTTCCATGGCATTTTCAAGTTTTGTTGCAAGATCATCACCATCAACATGTGAAGACAGATCCTCTGTCCTGTTGTGCTCTTCCTCTGTTGTGACATCTTCTGTGGTCCTGACTTGTTCACTGTTGAGTGCCAAAGCAAATGAACATTTACAAACCAAAATAAACTTGTTGCAAACAGATGCTCTTGAAAATTCAAACACATGCTATCAATTTGTTATTTATCAAAGTGGATTTACTTACACCATAACAAAAAAAAAAATCATAGAATCACAGAATGATCAAGGTTGGATGGGCCCTCTAGAAGCTATCTGGGCCAAACCCCCTGTTCAAGCAGTGACACCCAGAGCCTGTTGCCCAGGACTGTGTTCAGACAGCTTCTGAATATTTCAGATGATGGATACTCCACAGCCTCCATGGACAACCTGCATCAGTGCTTGGTCATCCTCACAGTAAAAAAACAGTGTTTCCTGATGTTCAGAGGGAACCTCCTGTGTTTCAGATTGTGGACATTGCCTCTGACCCTGTCACTGGGCACCACTAAAAAGAGCCTGTCTCTGTTCTCTTTGCACTCTCTCTTCAGGTATTTATGGACATAGATAAGATCCCATTGACCCCTCTCTTTTCCAGGCTGAAGTCCCAGCTTTCTCAGCCTTTCCTCAGAGGAGACATGCTCCAGTCCATCATCTTGTGGCCCTTCACTGGACTCTCTCCGGTATGTCCATGCCTCCCTCTGGATGGCAGCATTACCCTCTAGTGAATTAGCCACTCCTCCCAGTTTTATGTCATCAGGAAACCTGTTCCACCATCCAAATAGGACTGGACCCAGTATTGACCCTTGAGTTACATGACCAGTTATTGCACCATTGATCAGTGCCCTGTGGGCCCAGCCATTCAGCAGCCATCAAACCACCTCACTGTTTGCTCATCGAACCCAACTTCATCACTTTCTCTATGAGGTTCTTATGGGAGACCATGTCAAAAGTCTGCCTGAAGTCTAGGTAGACAGTATACACTGCTCTCCCTTGTCTATCAAGTCAGTCATTTCACCACAGAAGGTATCGTAACTTGTATTTTCAGTAAATAACTGAAAATTTCAGTCTCTTAAAATGAGATTATTCAGATCTCTCCATATATCAAGATACTCAATTTATCCAAGTAAGTTAATTTTCGAAACTTGCAGTTTATACAGAAGAAAAACAAGGAGAAAAAAATAGTTTGTACATTTTGCAAATTTACCTATTTTCCTGTGTAGAACCACAATCTTCTGTATTTTTACCATCTTCTTCTTTAAAGTACTGGCCACTGCTGGATGGATTAGCAAAAGTTGATATGAAAGGCCCCAGAGACTGAAAAGCTGCTTGGCGGACCTAGTGGAAAGGGTCCAAAGGGAAAATAAAGTTATATATATAAATTTTGCTGTCTTATGAAACATAAAATGTCAGCTACTAGAAACTGGAAGGCTCATAAGTGTACTAAGGAAGCAAGAGCAGAGGCTCTTGTCCGGAAAGAGTCAGCCAGCCGTATACATAAAGTGCCAAGTTAAAAAAAAAAAAGTTAAGAAAAAGAAAAAAGCAGGGTAAAACCAGTTAAATCACAGGTAACCGAGCTGACAGGCCTATTCCCCACAACCAGAGAAATCAGAACCTGTTAAGATAGTAGAAACAGATATATTTGAAAGCTCAGCTGAGAATTTTAAAACTTGAAAGGAAAGCATCATTTACAGTGAAGAGACATTTCACTACCAGAAGTTTGACTGATAAGCTCTACATTTCTTTCCCTTTACTATTTGGCTATGTTGTACATTTGCTCCTCCTGTCTCCTATTATTTATTCTCCCCTTGTCAACAATTCTCTATCTCAATTTTTCTTATTTGATTAATTCTGCTGGGCTACAATTTGCATGACTTTCCAAGATGTTCCTATGCATAAGATCCTTGGTTCTCAGAAGCAGTCTGCTTTTAAGGTTTAAGAGCAGATCTATAAGACAACAAGTAAAATAAATTAAAAAACCCCAACAAACCCAAAAACCAACAACAAAAAAATCCCACACTAGAAACAATAAAAAATAAAATAATAAAAATCCCCACCAACAACATCCAAACCACCCACAAAATCAAACAAACCCCAAACCAACAACAAACTCCACTGCCCCACTCCCCCCAAAAAAGACATGGTGGTAGGGAACCTGAAGGAATGCAAGTAAGTCACATTAATTTTCCAGTTTTGTTAATGATTCTCAGCAATGTTAACTCGCAGGCAGTTCTGTAGCTAAAAAAAGCTATCCCACTGACACAGTTTTTCTTACATACTGCAGTGAAAATGTGAGGGACTCTACACTCATTGACAAACTAAGAAGAAGAATTTTGCTCAAGGTGCGTGAAACAGGTTATCCACACCTATGAGAAGTTTTATAAGGAGTACTGCAGCAAAACCCTTTAAAATGACAGCTATTCAAGAAATAAAAAGCAATTCTTACCCATCGTGAAGGATCACTAATCAAATTAATAAAAAGGGTTGACAATTTTGTCCTCCGGACTTCCTGTGATGTTGCACAAGAAACTGCCATGAAGCACTCAGCACAGGCTTTCCTAACTCCCCACACATTATCAGAGCAGAGCTGGAAAAACCTCGGCAGCTGTTAGGAACATAGTGAGTGAGTTTGCAAGTCTTAATAGGCAGCACTTGTTTCAAGGCAAGTTTTTTTTTCACATTCATTTCCTTCATCTGGTTCTCCACCCTCAGAGGAGTTAAGTTTAACATTTGCAAGACAAAGAACACACATTTAGTAGCACAACCCCTTCTAATCAGTTGCTTTCATGTTACTTATGGATACAGATAAGGAAAATCCACCTGTCTGAAGAACAGTAAGGAAATACTAACTTTTTAACCTGTATTACACCACAAGAAAACCCACCAAATCCACCAAGCCCAGCAAACCTATCATAAGATAAAATCTCATGTCTACACCATTCTTTTAAAGCAGGAACAAGAAAAATAAAGAACACTGGTGCATTATGAGGAAAAAATTCTTTACTGTGAGGGTGGTGAGACACTGGTACAGGTTGTCCAGGGAGGCTGTGGATGCCCCATCCCTGCAGGTGTTCAAGGCTGGGTTGGATAAGGCCTTGAGCAACCTAGTCTAGTAGGTGTCCCTGCCCAAGGCAGGGGGGCTTGAGACTAGACGATCTTTAAGGTTCCTTCCAGCCCTTAACACTTTTTGACTCTATGATGAACATTTTGCCTATCAGAGACCACTTCAGGTGTAACATTCTAACTGATATGCAAAGGAATATCATCTTCAGAAAGAAAAACTTTTCCACCTAAACTTCTCATTGTTAGATTTATCAATCTCTGACACCACCTACTCTAAAAAGCAGGATCTGAACTGCAAAGGGGAACAGGGGAATGAGAAAAACAGTATATTTGGTGCAGGAGAAAACATGTTTGAGCAGAGTAGTGGTTTTACTAATAAAACCGAAGCACTTTAAAGTTGCTCAGATGCTTGGGTTTTTTGGAAACAGTAATGGTAAGGGTGAACAGAGTGCAGGTGAGGCACAGACATGCAGGTCCATCACATGCCTGCCTTGGCTTGGAACAGGCACAGTGACAAGATGTAAGTAATGCAATGGCTGTTGCTACAGCTTTGTTTGCAATTATTGATGTTCAGCTGATCCTATACCTTGCATCAAAGTTTACTAGAGTTTGCCTTTAACTGAAAAAAATAAAAAAAGAAAAAGCTTTTATGTCAGAAAATGAAATTTTATCATTCAGCTTTTTACACCCCTCCTTTTATTTTTATAATAATCTGAAAAGAGCAGAAATTGGCATTCTCTGTTATGGAAAGAGAACCCCAGCTGTCCTGCCACACGCTATAGCTTTCAAATGGAATTTTTTATTTCGTAGCCTAATCACACCCTCTACGAAGTTTTAATCCAAATTCATTACACTAATCACTAAAAGGGCAGTTGTGTGAGAGAAGTCAATTTACATCCCAAATCAGGAAACAGATGGGATGCAAATCCACACAACTAAACTTCATTGCCAAACGGCTTGAATCACTTAGTTCAGAGGGAAAAATGCAGCAAATGCTGTAAGTACATAAAAAATGCCCTGAGGGGCACAGTAAGTCTACCTGTCCCAATATCACAACTGCAAAACACTGCAGTCTCTTGTTGAATTCATCTACACTCTCTCTATATAAGCCCCTTGCTAATTCAGGGTACTGACTTATCAGCCTCTTCTGGCCCTCAGCAAGCTCACTGTCCACATCCTCAAGAGGAGAAAGCTTGAAGAGGGATCCCAGTGACTGCCAAGCTGAGTTCTGCTCCCCAGCCCTGTCATGTCTCCAAACCCAGCAGCATCCACCAGCTCCTTGGACACACTAGGGGAAGGGGGGCACTGTTAAGGATCCTCTTCTCACCACTCCATCCAGCTCCCTGCTTTTCCATTTTGAACTTGTCTCTCTTCCCTTTACTTCATTTATTATTGCCCAGCTTCATTTATTTCCTTTACCTTTCTTTCTCCTCCCCTCTCTTCCAGGAAGGCAAGTGAGGCTTTGTTTGAGGCAGGAAAACTGACTTGAAAAGATTAAATCCATGAACAGTAGCACTGAGTGATGTCATTTAAAGAGACCACATAAGCCTCACTGCTTCCAGCAGTTTATACCCTGTCTCTGCAATCTCTCATTGCATTTATGGACATTAGAAGACATATTCCTGCCTACTTCCTGCCTAACGTATTTTTGAATTTGCAAATACTCTCTGCCTCCACAGCTGTTTTCCCTACTAAGGGAATGTAGTAGTTGTCTAATCATTTTAGCTGTTCTTCTTTACCTTGTCCAGCTCCACTACTGGATTGTGTTAAAAAGAAAAACCCTTTAAGAAATGGCTTACCAGCATTTCTTCAGTGGCTTGCTGTCCAACCACACTGCAGATGTCTCCAAAATTGGCTGCACATACCTTGCAGATAGAATGCAAGAAATAACAACTAAGACAATAGTTTTAATACAGCAAAACCAAAGAGAAAAAAATAAACAACTTTTAAAACCATAAAAACATGTTTTGGTGCAAACTCATTATAAGCTACTTTCCCGTTCCATCACTTTCTGTGGTTTTAAAAAAAAAATAATTCCTAAAGATTAATCAATCTTTTTTAATCACAGAAGAACCCCAGAACTTAAATGAAAAGGAAGTTTTATTCTCATAAAATGCATTCAAAGTGCTGTCAAATTAAAGAACATAAGCAATTATCACAGGAAATAACCTAGACAATGGCAGGGTGAGACCAAAACACAGCCTCAGCACCTAAATACCATGAGGGAGTACTGCTTTACTTCATTTTGACAAGTATCTTTAACTCCATCTATGCACAGAAATATGAGCCCAGGTGGCTGAGGTTGTATCAGTCACAGCTGGTTCATGTTTTCATGGCTACCAACACAATCACAAGCAGATATATCCAACCACACTGCAGATATCTATAGCATAAGGACAAGGAGATTCTTTCTTTGTTTCTAATAATAAAGGTAGGGATTCTGGAAAAAAAAAATCTCAGTACCCAATATAAAAATCTGTGGAAATGTGAGCTACAAAGAAACCCCCATAGCTTTCACTTAATATATGTCACAAGTGAGATCTAGCAGTAAAGTCATTTACTCACATGCAAGTTCCAAGGTTGTGACACCCTTTTCACAGATAATCTAGACCAGATGCTCATAATTCATACCTTACGAACATGAAACATTCTGCAGTCACAGCACATCTCGCAAAACCGAGGGAGAACAAGTCTTTCTGTGATGTCCTTTCCCACCATGGAGGCCATTTTACACATAATCTAATGGCAAGACAGACACTAATCAGGAATGGTTGCACAATACACTGTGTCACTTAAGCAGAGGCTTTTTACATTTATTTTTCATTCTGATGCACGTAATTTTCTTGAAAACTGTGAAAAATATTGAAAGCAACCCCCCACGTTTTGCACTGAAAAGGTTCGGCCACTTCTGCAAAAAGCTGGGTTTTCCCCCCACTTCCTTGTCATGAAGTACCACAGCTGCAGAAGACACTGGACTTTCACTAAATTAAATCAAATTCCCAACTAATGGAGACAACTAGACTCTCAGAAATTACTCTCACATTTTTCGAAACAGACTTACAAAATAAAAAAAAAAACAACCAAGAACAAGATTCTTTCACTACTGCAATACTTAATGAATGCGTACACATACAATTAACAGAAAATTCTTGATAATTAATATGATTAAGAGACTTCTAACTTCTGTATGATTTAAAGATTACAACATTCCACATTGATCATATGCTACTCCCTAACGTGAAATTCTGTAAAAAACACCATACCAAAGAAAGAACTCTTCCCTCTAACTGCTCTTTCATTCTGATTTGTAATAAAACTTAAAAAAAAGAGTAAAACAATTATTTTAAAATTTCCTAATCATGCCAGTAGAATTATTTAAATTCATTCTCCCGCAATAACAAATGATTGCTTTTCTAATGTCTAGGAGGTTGGTAAGCTACAGAAACTTTTGTCAAGTTTCAATATCTTCAAAACCATGAAGACAGGTAAAACTGCTCTGCTTATACTTTATTCCCTTATGTATTTTTAAGCTCCATCAAGAAGAACTAGAAACTTGGTGTCAAATGAAACAGTGCTGGGGACTGATTATTGTTTATGAGCCCATACAAATGAGGAAAGTAAAATATTAAATGAGGTCTCTCTCAAGCAAAAAGAAAAAAGTTCACCCAGCAGAAAGCATCAACATAAATTGCAACAATTCAAGGGAAACATAGGGAAACATCTTCTGC
Source organism: Lepidothrix coronata (assembly GCF_001604755.1). Taxonomy (NCBI): domain Eukaryota; kingdom Metazoa; phylum Chordata; class Aves; order Passeriformes; family Pipridae; genus Lepidothrix; species Lepidothrix coronata. The sequence continues at coordinate 7,666,625 of NW_016690255.1, read as the reverse complement.
CATTTCTCTTTTATAAATTAACTAATTTGCTTACTATTTTAATTCAACATAAATTTTAATTATTAAGGTTGCGTCTAATGCAAAAAAGAAAATCACCAACCAACCATGAGTTAATCAACTCAGATGCTTATTATTTTGTCCAATAAAACGAAACAAAATCAATAAAGAGAACAGACATACAGTAAAGACCAATAGAACTGAGGCATCAAAGCTTTTACACTGATGGAAATTTTCCACATAGGCAATTTAAACTTCCATAAAACAAACAGACAAACCTGTAAAAAAACTAAAAAGCCAACACAGCAGATGCTTTAGAAGTCAATAAAATTCATCCCCTGTGCTGTCTTGTCCAGCTGGGTTTTTTTCTTTACAGCTTATATAAGCTGTTGAATTTAAATCTAAGCTTGACCGGAGCATAACACAGCACAGGAAAAGTTACAGATTTGTTATGGAGAAGAATATATTTTTTTCTCTTTAATAACGGATGTGCAACTTGGAAACACACGACCATCACTGCAATATCAAGCATTCAGACAAACTTCAGACTGTTGTGATTTGGTACCGCTGTTACTTACAGCCACAGCCTCCGTCTTCACATCGTCATTGCTGTCTGGAGCTGTCAGATCTATCAGAACAGGACACACTTTGGTCTCCACATCGTATCTCTCTATGAGTTCTTGCTCCAATAGAACTAACAATGCTGCCTGGCTTGTTTTTCTTACCTATCATAAAAGGACAAAAATTGAACCAAGGAATTTGAAGAGAGGTTCTTCTGTATAAATGTGTCCTGTATTTTGGAAGCTGTACCTATATATCGACACACCCCTATGCTAGTTGCTCACAGTGAGAAGACAAGTGCTCCACGAGCACTTTGCAAACACTTCATGTTTGAAACAAACTGTGTTTGAACCCAAGAACACCTGCATATTGTGAGCTAAGGCAATGCTATTCTAAGCGTCCACCTCCATACTTCCCAAAACATGGGACCGCAATGTCAACAGGAGTAGTCATGGTATAGTTCATGCAATACATAAAGAAAAGCAGGAATGTCAATTTTACTAAACAAATCCTCTTTTTCTGAGATTAACAAACTTGGCTGGCAAGGAATAACTGCATTTATTTCTAATGCATTTTAAATTCGGAGACACAATTTTGCTTAGTCCCATTTTAAAAAATTTGTACAAAAATAAGATACCCATTAATAATTGACTTCATAACTGGCTAACCCCTGCCTCTCAAAAGAGTAATATCATCAGAAGAGAAAACACTACATACAGCAAGAGACTACATATACTGCAATTCAGCAATTTTGAAAACACCTTTGAGCTCTTTGTTTCAGAGCTCACCAGCCAAATGAAGTATGGAATATCAACAGAGGCTAAGACAATGAAAAGAATCTCTCTAGCAAAAAAACATCAAGCAGAAGTATGGTTGCTGTTTTACACATGAATTAGCAGAATATTGAAAATAATGTATCAGCTAGCATTAGGCAAGTCTGAAATGACTGGAGAAGCCTCTAGAAAGCTTTGGGCAAGCTAACAAATCACAAGAGTTCAATTCAAAACCTCCAGCAGATTGATAAACAAAGAACTGGTCATGAAGGTACATAACGGCATTAAAAAACTGAATTATACCAAGGACTCAGGTTTTTCACAACTACTCAATGTTGTCATTAAATCATATTATGCTGAATTTAAATAATTTGGCATCACACCAGCTATTCAACTAGCTAGTAAACTCCTGGTAGAAGACACTTACCTGGTTATTCTGGTCTGCGAGGTATCGCACCACAATAGGTAGTAAGTATTTGGAAAAAGCATATGGGATTGAAGGTCTGTTTTCTTGACAGAACATAGCAATATGAGGCACCTGTTCCATCAGCTCTGCCCGCACTGTTGGCTCTGTCAGGATCAAAATAAAACCAAAAAAGGCACAGTAAATGTTTACAAGTATACTCGAGATACTGCGAGCATAAGCTTTTTACAGTCCTGTACATACCAACTATGTTCTCAAGTGTTCGTGCCAGTGTGTTTATGTCAAGCTTTGTTTTGACAATCACCATCTTTTTGCAAAACCAGGTAAAACTATTACAACTACACTCTGTACTGACCCATATTCTCAGTAAAAACCCAAGAATAGGTATAAGAGAGCAAGCCACTGAACATTATGAGTACCAGAATCTGCCTAAACTCCTTACGAACATCATCCCCTTCCCAGAAACCTGCTAAGCAGAAAGTCAACCCAAAACTAGTACCGCTATGAGAAGGAATGAATTGTGTGGGACTCTGGGCCACAGCCTCTCAGGCAGGAAAGATCCCACGGATCAGGACAACCAGCCATAAACGGAGATGCTGCTTCTCATCCTTTGCTTTTTAAGGCTACTGATGTATTTGTCAGACGGAGAAGGTCCTGCATCTTTCCAGTTGCTTGTGTTAAACATTTCAGGTATGTTTTTCATCAAAGCCGGTGATTATTTGAAAAATATTTCATTTAATTTTTAAATTCAGGAAATGGTTCACTGCTTCAATGAGTCCTAATTCCCACAGAACACGCACATATATTTGGGGGATGTTAGGAGAAGTAAGAGAAGAAATACAAGTGTGGATTAAATTCCAACTATTAAAAAAACAGATGCAATTTAAGAAGTAGGACATTATTACATGCCTGACAGCCCACTTGTCCAAAGAGGGGAAAAAAAATTCTGAACTAAGTAATTCTGCCCTTTTAGAACTTGCTGACATCTGTGGTTACAATTATAGAACTGATTACCTATAAAAGCATATAATAAACCCCACCAAATACTCTCTAGCTACACTAATTCGATTTACAATTTTTTAAATAGTAACATGTATACTGTTCACAGGATACATGTGCCTTAATGAATTTTTACCTATAAATTGTTCGTGTAAAACTTGATGGTATGACCAGAACCGTCTTCCTTGGAATATTTGTACTTAACACGATACATGAAAAATACAACCTTTTGTTAAAAAGAAGCATTTAACTCGCATTTGTATTTAACATGGCCAATATGTGCAGCACTTGGCTTTCTTGAACACTGATTACAAGTGTAAACTTAGGCCTGAATAAAACATAACAAAGACAAAGCAAGTACCATGCTGTGCGCAGTCTTTTCTTCACTGAGCACAAAAGAACAGAAAAGATCACAGTGCACAAAGTAATCAAATGCCTATGGGCTCCACTCTACTTCTTTCCCTACAGACTTAAATTACTTTTCTTATAGAAAAACATATCAAAATCATAGACTTACTGAACTGTTTGGGTTGGAAGGGACCTTAAAGATCATCTAGCTCCAACTCCCTGCCATGGGCAGGGACACCTTCCACTAGACCAGGTTGCTCAAAGCCCCATCCAACCTGGCCTTGAACACTTCCAGGGACCTCTGCAAAGTTTATGAAACTACAAAACTAAATCCCAGATAAATCAATACTGAATAGGTTTGCTATTCATTACAATAAAGTAAAAAAAGCCTTCCAGTCTGCTCTGTATCTCTTCCCAAACATTGTCAAGAACACACAGGACAAAAGTCTTTTTGAAATCCATAAGCAATACTGAAATCCTGAAGTTTGTATTGAAGAAGTCTACTCAAACTATGTCAAAGTTTTAGCAGACCTGAATTAACAGAATTTAACAGATACAAAAGGCTAAACTCTAGTTTAGTGGACACTATGTTTGTAGCACTAAGCATGACAGCTGATCAAAATAAGCACCTGTAAATAGGACAAACTAATAGTTAATGAGATCATTAATTGTGAAAGCTGAAGTCTACATACCATAGTAATGCAAAGAAAGTATTTCTATTGTAGTAACTCATCTTTCGCTTTCTTACAAAAATTTGCCAAAGCAGTCCTTAGAACACAAGCAGGATAAGCTGCAATTCTTCATTAGGTTGAGAGTGAGGGTGTGTCAAGCAAAGTAGATCAGCTGTTTTCAAGAGTTAAGTTGGCAAAGACATCTATTTTCCTCCTACACTTAATTCTGGTCCTCTTATCTGACAAGGCCTAGCTTCTTCAGTTCTGTAAGAGGGGTTTCAAATGTGCTGGAGAAAGAAGTCCTTTAACATGTTAGCTTGTACATGTCAACACACTTTTTTCTATCTTGTGTGACAATCTGCCCAAAGGAGGCTGAGCTAAAACCTTGCAAACACCCTCCATCTGCAACTGCCCAGTATCCAACAGAAAGCATAGCAACTACAAATTGAAGAGTCCTTCCTTGCTGAGCATGTTTTCAGACAGAGAAAGCCATTAGCACTGTACACAGTCCCACTTCCAAGAGTAACTCATTTGAAAACGCTGCAGGTGGCAGAGCAGAAAGAGGAACCATCAAGCTGGGCAAGAAGAGATGGAAGGCTGAGAGATAAGAGACAAGGAGGTAAGACTAGCAACTTAAGGGAAGGGAGATAGGAACTTGATGGACAAGAAATGGGAAACAGAGTCCAAAGCCAGGGCTGGAGGAATGTGTGCCCACCTTTCCCATAAGGCTGTTGTTATTTCAAGACATGCCCAGGACATGATCTAGGGGTACAAGAGGCTTATGTCACAACACTTAACACTAGGATCTCGTTCTCACTTCCTGGGACTCACGCCTTGTTTCTTACAGCAGAAAGAAGATGACTTGGGGGGTGGGAGGGGAGAGTAAGCAAAATTAATTTGACTGAGGCTGCATATTTGGCAGCAGTGCTTCTTCAATTGTTTCTGGATTTGCTTCGGGCAGTTCCCACCCTCCCAGAGGCAAAACCTGCAGCTTCCATTTATGCCAATGCAACTGTTCGTGCAGCCAGATAACAAGCCATATCAAAGAACTGATATGGCTGATGCAGCTTTTGCCCCACCGCAGCAGCATCATTAAACAGCAATAACTGACACTTAGATTGGTTTCCCTGTGCAATCACACGCTTCACTCAAGTAGCAGGACTGTCTGATGACGGAAGCAAGACAGTGATGGTAAGAGAGGGTGCAGGGACAGAATGAATGGAGCAAAATGCTGAGAAACCCAATTTGTTCCTTTGCTTAGCATGAAGCTGTGCAAAATGCTCAAGCCAGGCTCTTCACTGAGTAACTGCACATTTGGATTGTAGTCCAAACTCTGTGTCTTCCCTGCTGAAGAAATACCACCTCTGCAATCAAAGCCAGTAAGAGCTCTGTACTAAGCCTAACATGAGCCATGTATAAAGCTTTGGACACTGGGCACTCAAAAGGAGCAGACTGTTTTGCACCTCTTTGATATCTGTACAGTTTGCCCACCCACTGATAAAGTAATGGCAACACTCCCTTTCACCAAATTGACTAGGTTTGCTGTGAAATTGAATTAACGAATTTCTTTATGAAGCATTCCAGTAAGAGAGAGCAACATGTACCAAAAACATAAGATCCTTTTTCCTTCAGAAAAAGGGTTCATCTATTATGCAGCACTTACGTCAGCTGCCTGACAATACTGAAGATCTGCAGATGTAAAGTGAGCCCCTTTCTTCCTGAGCTACTAAGTAAGCTCTGGCTTAGTGAGGAACACAGGCAGATGAGATAATGCAATTAAAGATTTGAAAAATTAATGCCCAGGAACGAATTAGAACTGTAAAGTCACCTTAGCTCTTACATTCCCTAACTTTTAAGTACACGGCTCTGCGATCTGTGCAAGGTCAATTCAAACCAACAAACAAGTGAGCACTGTGCACATAACTGGCTGTGTAACACAACACCATAATTCGCTATCAAAAGGGGTTTGTGCTGCTCTGGGGAATTACTGCTGCTATGCAAGAACCTGAACCATAAGCCTACCAATTTAGATAAGAGCTCAATTCTTCCAAAGGCTGAAGTATATGTTCCACTGTGTACTGAATAGAGCCTAATCTTGCAGTCTGATGCTGTTACAGTAAAGTGGTTTTTTTTGCATTATGTTTCCTCAAGACCCAAGCAACAACGCCAAAAAAATACACTGGAGAGCTTTCTCATTCCCTTCATCTATTCCTCAGCTTTGTCTTTAGCTTCAACATGTGGCAGCTCCAAGCACAGATTCCAGCAGACTTCAACACATGACAGTGTCTACCACTTCAGTTTAAACTTCTCTGTTGTTTATAATCAAATTTACGGTTTGGTCATTGTGCTGGTTTTGGCTGGGACAGTGTTAATTTTATTCATAGTAGCTGGTACAGGGCCATGTTTTTGATTTTTGCTGGAAACCGTGTTGATAACTCAGAGATGTTCTAGTTACTGCTGAGCAGTGCTTACACAGAGCCAGGGCCTCTTCTGCCTCTCACATCATCCCACCAGCAAGCAGGCTGGAGATGCCTGAGGAGCTGGGAGGGGACACAGCCAAGACAGTCAATCCCAAGGGACGAAAGGGACATCCCATACCATATGGTGTCATGTTCTGCATATAGACCTGGGGGAAGAAGGAGGAAGGGGGGGAACCTTCGGAGTGGTGGTGTTCATCTTCCCAAGTCACTGTTAGGCACGATGGAGCCCTGTTCTCCTGGGGATGGCTGAACACCTGCCTGCCCACGGGAAGCAGTGAATGCATTCCTCTCACATTCACAGTGAGAACACGGCCATCATCCCGAGTTGTTACTTTCCTTACTCCTAAATTTAAGGCACCTTAAGCACTGCTTCCAGCACAAATCCAAAACAGGGGCCCATATTAGCTACTGTGAAGAAAATTAACTCTACCTCAGCCAAAACCAGCACAGTTATCAACATAGGGAATGGAGCATGGCAGTATGAGTTAAAATTATTACATGCAGCTTCTTAAAGCATAAGAGCATCCAGCTGGGGAAAATACTGCGTTACAAATTTTTTTGCACTGTACAATACAGTCAGGACCAGGCTTCCACACAGTATAAACAAAATCTGGGTGGAGCATTTTGCTTCATGTCAAGTTTCTATTTTAGGCACTCTGGAAAAATCACTGTGTACAGTTTTGTTCTCCATAACACTTGCCTGGAACAGTATTTTTTCTGTTTGGCAGAGGAAGTATTTTTAAATGCTGCTCTTTTCAAACTATCTCCTGAAAGTATAAGTCTGTGCCTTAAAGTAGCAATGTACTAGAAAAAAAACCCCTGCAATTTGTCCAAACAAAAACTTAGAAAATAAGTACTAATATAAAAAAATTAGATCTCAAGAAGCAAATTCATGCTTGCTTTTCTTACTCATTAGTGTTTTATTTCATTCTATCAGATCTTGCGTATTCTCTACAGAATTATACTGAATTGAGTTTTAGAAATCAAGCAAAATCAAGAGAATGACAAAGGACAGGGAAAATAGACTTCCATTTCTTCTGTTTGTGAAATAGTTTTGAAAAGAAGTTGCCCGAATAAAATGATGCAGTTCTACCTCTCTTGATTTCCAGCATGAAACCACATGAAATCAGCAGTATATTCCAACCAACATCTCCAGAACCTGGGCAGACTTTGATCTGCACACATAAACCTTCAATTTTAGCTATTTCAGAAATCACCACTTAAATCAACATCCTAAACTGAGTCCAAAATCATAGAAGCAATTAACTGTTTCTTCATCCATGAAAAAAACATTTCCCTAGAATTTGACACCATCTCTCATGAAAGTAATGTGCCAACATGTTCACCTAGCTGCTACTAGCACATACACTCAGCTTTCATATATAAATGTCTTTCATCCCTGCTGAGGCTTCTGTATTCCACTTCAGCTATAAGGAAGCAAAGCACCACAGTTAGCTGTATGCTGGAAGTCATAAGGGGATTATTGCATGGTATAATACCAACTAATTGCTCCAGAACAGTTACTTGTAAATGAAGTAATTATTCCAGAGCCACCTCATAACTAGATTTATTTCACAGTGCTTTATTCTGCAACAATGTCCAGTATTTAGAATAAAGTCTGCAAAGCTTTCATTATCCCAATATGACCATGCTGGAATACAAGCAGCAGTGAATTTCCACTACATTTGCGAGGGGCTATAAGGTTTTTGTGTTGAAAACTGTATACAAAGAATAACTACTGATGATATTAGTGCCACTTTAAATGACAACTGCGATGATGTTTTAAGTATATATGAATATTAATAATATTGCTTTTTGTTCTTATTAAGGGTTGTGAGCAAGAAGGAAAGGTGCAAGTGCACAGCTCTGCATTAATGCTTTCACTCTTTAAAAAACAACTCACAGAGTCATCCCGAGTTGGAATGGACCCACTCAAGGATCATCAAAGTCCAACTCCTGGCCCTGCACAGAAGTGCACCCCAAGAATCACATCAAGTGCCTGAGAGTGTCATCCAAATGCTTTGTGAACTTTGTCAGGCTTGGTGTTGTGACCACTTCCCTGGGGAGTCTGTTCCAGTGCCCAACCATCTTGCGGATGAAAAACCTTTTCCTAAGAGCCAACCTAACACCTCATACACACACACAGCTTCATGCCATTGAATTTGGCAACAGGCAAGCAAAAGTATTGATTTATATGTTCTAGAGAAAAATCAGCAGAGCAGAAAACACCTTCACACCCTTCCCTGTATAGATCTCCGTTTCTGTATTCATCCTGAACGTAAGATCCACAGCATACAAAGGTGCTGATCTGTCAACAGCATGGCCAATAGTACTGGGATTGTATCCATGACTGTTCTCAAAGTGAATATCACTTGCACGATCAACGACAAATTTAAATAAATTCTACAGTCTGTCATTCAAGCTTTATCTATCCTCTTCTTTCCCAAAGATAGCTTTCCCTTTCCTTCTTTTTTGCCTTCTACTGACACCCATATTTTTCTTTTCGATTTCTCTCATTTCCTGTTTTGTCTTTCCCTCCAACTTTCCTACCTTTTTTTAAGACGAAAGAAAATCTAGACAAGTAGAAATACACTGTAACCAGGGCCCATCCCTTCTATCTTAGGAGGCCAGCAGAAAGGCTGACGTGTCTGACGTGTGCTGTTTCAGCAGTCATGTTCTTTTCTCTCAGTAACCAGAAATGGATTTCTTACTGGCTTGTTACAGCAAGGAGTGAAATACAGACTAATGAGAGAGGGTACAGTCATCGTTAGTCACCCATCAGATGCATGGAGAGACAAAAGAAGTTTATATCAACCACAGGAAAAAATTCTTAGCGTAGCAGGAGGTGGGAGATGAGGTATGGAAAATCCTGAAACATGAAGATGTGGAAGGGAAGAAAACACAGCTGGAGATAGTGACAGCTGGGAAAGACAAATATTAGCACTGCCATTAATACTGCTTATATATGAAGACTTTTTTAAATTAAATGTGCTATGTATGTGCTATTCAACAGGTATTGTTGGCATCCCTCACTATACCAACAGCAGTAATTGAACCTTAGTAAAACCATTAAGCACACTATTAAGTAATTAAGGTTGTGAGGCCATCCACATTAAGCCTGATTATAGAGCTTCAAAACTTAACAACCAATTAGTCTAATAATTGTTTTTAAAATCAGTTTGTTTTGCAAACTGCATTCACAACTGATTTTTGCAGTAAAGGGACTACTTTTCATTCAGAAGAAAAAAAATTCTAGTTGTCTATATGCAAGTGAAAAAGCACTAGTTCTTCAGGACATCACTTTGTTTTTCTGCCATCATTTCTTTAGAAAGATACCTATATGTATGTATTTCATACTACACTAAATTACCACACGTATTTTAGAAATGAAGATAATAGGCTTTTTAAGAACCCTCAGAAAATAAGATGTAAAGCTTCTGGTGCCTATTACAAGCACACTAAGCAAAATGCCGATAATGCCATAATTCTGGCTAAGGCTAACTTTCAAAGCCAGTTAATCACACTTCAGCACACAATGATGAAACCTTGTAGCATCTAGGCCATTCACAAGCTGGTACCAAAACAAAAAGTTTGAATTATACTAATTTACTCGAGTGAAAAAATCAGACATAAGGCCCTTGTTCAAGCTCACACAAGTCTGGCTAGTCTACATTTGAGAATGAGAAGACCCAGCTGCTTTAACACAAAGATAAGCATTTTATCTTTAACAAGGGTTTATGGGGGATAACTCCACTTTTGCCAAGCACTGAGCTTCTATGCCAAGCTGCTTCTCAGCCTGCATAGATTCAAAGATACCATAAAAACATTTAAGTAGAAAGTCATAACTAATATCCTTAAAGAAACAGAGAAATTACAGAAGTGATTAAAAAGCAAATTCAGAAGCAATACAAGGTATCTCAGCTGTAACTACTCTAAGGAACTCAGTACCAAAGACAGCAGGAAGTCCTGAGTTCAGGACTGAAAAATACCAGTGTTTGTTTTCATTGCTATAGTTGGGTGTTGTGTATGCTGGGTACACTCTTCAATTCCAACCTCATTATACCAACTACCGCCAAAAAAAGGAAAGTACCTCACTTTCTGTGACTTGATTTGGCAAGAGAAGACAAATACCTCAAAACGTTAAAAGAATAGGCATAAGACTAATGAGTATCAGCCATTAGAAATGAGAAGACCTGTACTTACTCACAGTTGAGTTTGACTTCCCAAGTTTGTTTTTGTTTTTCTTTATTTATGCATTTAAACATGAGGGACTGCAGGATGGCTCTATCCATACAAATATCTGGCTCTAACTAAGCAAGTTAAAACACACAGATACTTTTACAATATTTTCTGATTCCAAATTCAGGGGGTTTTATGTTTTACAGATAAATTGGAAAAAATATTGTAAATGGAAAGCAGTATAAGGTAAGACAAAAATTAACAAGTCTAGTAATAGCAACTTTAAACACACACACAAAAGCAAGCTCCAAACCACGCAACAAAACCAGAACCCCCAAACGAAAAATGAACAGAGCCCATTGTGCTGCAGTATGAATAACAGTCAAACACATAAATTAAGAAGATACAAAGGAGATCTAGTTCCCTAATGAATTTTCACATGGCTTAAGACACAAGGATATTCTAATAACCTGTCTTACCGAAACCAGCTAAGTCCAATACTGCAACTGCTCGAGGCACAAGACTCACAGTTAAGTTTGCAGAAATTTAATTTGCGGGGCAGATGCAGAATCCAGTGCTACTAGTTTGGCAGATCTGAGACAACTTCTACAATGCAGGAAAAGCCTGAACTGCTGCTTTTACTGACGCTGAGAAAATATCAACCCTGACTAAAAATGTACTCCACCCTTGTTAAAGGCAACAATTTGATTTTAGCTCAACTCTTGGCTTCCACTACATTTCTGCCTAAACAAACTTCAATTTGACACACTTAGTTGGTCACCAATGAAAAGCCTAAGGCTACAAAGTTGCTGCAAGAGACAATTCTCCCTGGACACACTTGTCCCATATTACAAATTGAAGTGAAGTTTCATAAAGTTTCTGATGCTCCAAACTGTTCACAGGATCACACAAACAGGCATTGTATATTCAGATTTCAGAAGCAGAGCTTTGCTAGGAAAGCACTCTAGAAACAGTAGCATGTCAGTGTTCTCAATTAAAGACATATTTTATCGCAAGTGAATAGTGACTTCCCGCTTAAAGAATCCTTGGAGAGATACTCAATACAATTATGTAATGCTTACAACAGGCTATTTTTCCTGGCTAAACAAGGATATTCCCTCAGAAAAATACAAGCATGCATTTTAAATTAAGACAGTAATGACAGAATAACAGAAATCAGCAGAATATCTTTTTACCCTTAGAAAGCATTATGCTCTGCAGTTCCAGAAGAAGGGAGAAAAACTAACAGATATTAAACAGAAGTAACATTTTCTTCCAATTCGAGACTTAACACAAGTTTCTCTCCATAGTACTCATACAATAACAAAAGAACGACCTTCATACTCTTTCTGATGTTTCACTGCTAAAGCCTTTATTCTTTCTGGTGTTTCAATTTATCAGCTATGTTGAAATCAAGCCCTTAATTCTATCTAAAGCATCTTTAAGCTGGAATTTTGTTGCAGCTCTGTCCACACCATTTTCCCCTTCATCCAATCACTCATCACTTTTCAAGCACTTCTTTTCTCTCACATTTGTTCTTCCTTATTCTCCTGCTTTTGCTCTTTATTCCAAACACCCAGCAGTCAGACTGTATCGATTAGCAACAGCCATGCTGTAATCTACAGAGATGTCCTACTCATAGCAAGGAGGGTGCACAGCAAGCTCACTACCCTGGACTTCAGGAGAGAAGGCTTTTGGCCTCTTCAGGAATCTGCTTGACAGAGTACCACGGGATAAAGTCCTGGAGGAAGGAGGGGCCCAAGAAAGTTGTTTAGTATTAAAGAATCACCTCCTAAAAGTGCAGGAACAATGCATCCCAGCAAAGGAGTCAGGTAAAAACACCAGGAGGCCTGCATGGATGAACAAGGAGCTCCTGAACAAACTCAAAAAAAAAACAAAACGGAAGCTTACAGAGGGTAGAAGCAGGGACAGAAAGCCTAGGAGGAATACAGAAAAATTGTCTGAGCAGACAGGGATCAGGTTAGGAAAGCTAAAGCCCTGAGAGAATTAAATCTGGTCGGAGAGTCAAGGGCAGCAAGAACAGCAGTGATAAAAGGAAGACTAGGGAAAATGTGGGCCCTCTCCAGAAGGAAGTGGGAGACCTGGTTACCCATAACGTGGAGAAGGCTGAGGTACTCAACAACTTTTTTGCCTCAGACTTCACTGGCAAGTGCTCCAGCCACACCAGTCAAGTCACAGAAGGGAAGATGGGGACTGGGAGGATGAATAACTGCTCACTGAAGAAGATTAGAGTCGAGGTCATCTAAGGAACCTGAAAGAGCACAAGTCCAGAGGACCTGATGCAATGCATTCACAGGTCTTGAAGGAACTGGTGGAAGAAGCAGCTAAGCCATTACCCATCATACTCAAGAACTGTGGCAGTCCAGTGAAGTTCCCATTGACTGGAAAAGGGAAAACAAAACTCATTTTTAAAAAGAGAAAAAAGGAAGACACAGGGAACTGCAGGCCAGTCTCATCTTGGTGCTTAGCACGATCACAGCAAAAATCCTCCTGGAAACTGTGCTGAGGCACATGGAAGATACGGAGGTGACTTGTAAAAGCCAACATATCTTCACAAAGTCAAATCATGCCTGACAAATTTTGTGGCCTTCTACAATGGGGTTATAGCAGTGGTAGATAAGGAAAGAACAACTGGCATCATCAACCTGGACTTGTGCAAAGCATTTGATGCTGTATCTTGTTATGTCCTTGTCTCTGAACTGGACAGATGGGCCACTCCATGGATAAGCAATTGGCTGGATGGTCATACTCAAAGAATTGTGGTCAATGGCTCAATATCCAAAGGGAGACCATGACGACTGGAGCTTCTCAGGTGTCAATGCTGGGATCAGCTCTGTGTAACATCTTTGTCAGTGACATGGACAGGGGGATTGAGTGCACCCTCAGCAAGTTTGCTGACAACACCGAGCTGTGTGGTGCGGTTGACATGCTGGAGGGAAGGGATCACATCCACAGGGAGCTTCACATGCCTGAGAAGTGGGCCCATGTGAACCTCATGAAGTTCAACAAGGCCAAGTACAAGGTTCTGCACCTGGGTCAGGACAACCCCTGGTATCAATACAGGGAGGGTGGAGAACAGATTGAGAGCAGCCCTGAGGAGAAAGACTTGGAGGTGTTGATTGATGAGAAGCTCAACACAAGCCAGCAACATGCGCTCACAGCCAAGAAAGCCAACTGTAATCTGGGCTGCACCCAAAGCAGCATGACCAACAGGTCAAGGGAGGGGATTCTGCCCCTCTGGAGGGGCACCACCTGGAGTGCTGTGTCCAGCTCTGGGGCCCCCAACATAAGGAGGACGTGGACCTGTAGCAGCGAGTCCAGAGGAGGCCACAAAGATGATCAGAGGAGCACCTCTCCTACGAGTAAAGGCTGATAGAGTTGGGGTTATTCAGCCTGAAAAGAGAAGGCTCTGGGGGGACCATATTGCAGTGTTCCTGTACTTGAAGGAGGCCTACAAGAGAGCTGGAGAGGGATGTTTTATAAGGTCATGAGTGACAGGATAAGGGGTAATGGCTTCAAACTAAAAGAAGTAGGTTTAGAATAGATTCAAAGCAGAAATTCTTCACTATGAGAACGGTAAGGCACTGGAACAGGTTTCCCAGAAGTTGTGGATGCCTCATCTTTGGGAGTGTTCAAGATCAGGTTGGATGGGGCTTTGAACAATCTGGTCTCGTGGAAGATATCCCTGTCCATGGTAGGTCCCTTCCAAGCTAAACCATTCTGTGATTATATGGTATTTTCATCTTGCTTACCAATTCCTGCTGTCTCTCTTACCTTCATAACTGGTTCCCCAAAAGGGTCTAAAAGAAAAACTTCAGCATTTAAATTTTATCAAAACTTATGGAAGTTTTGCACAGACGTTTTTCAAGTTTATTTTCAAGGCAAGAAATTAATCTTTATCTACAGAGCTAAAATAATCACATAGATCTGCTGAGGAGAAAAAGTACATCATAAAAATTATTGAAAATGTACTGCTGGAAAGTGTCCTACATTTTGAAGGGGTTTTATTCTGTTAACAAGAATACTAAGGAAAAAAGTCACCTTTGGGGGATGATTTAGAGAAATTTAATTTTACAGTATTTTATTGCATTTGCAGAAGTCTAGTTTGAATACTGAAGATGAGAAAGAACTTATTGGTCCTGTGCTGAACATAGGTTCAACGTTTCTGACTTTCCCACTTTAACCCAGTAAAATGTTTAATGCTACCTACCTGAATCATCAGCTAATCTGCTGATTCTCTCCAACACAGCAATACAATCTCTCTCATCATCACTGACTTCTTTCAAAGTGTCCAGCAAACTTCGAGCCACCATTTGCCTAGTTTACAGGAAAGATTAAAAAAAAAATAAATCAGCATTATTTGTGTCCAGAAATACAGCTAAATGAAAAAATCGTGCAATCATACAGGTTTTTTACACCAAAGAGTAAAATGTTACATATATTCACTTTTAACTCAGTAAATTTAGTTAGCCCTGCTTTGGAAATTCTTTATTCTGATACCTGGCATAATCTTAAGAACTATTAACTTTAAATGTAACATTAAAAGTATCCTTTTGGTTTACAAGGATAAGAGAAACCAGCTACCAAGACCAAAAACAGTAATCATCTGCTAGGTGGGCAAACAGAAGCTGAATATTAGAGAGTAAGTGTCAGCCTTCCATCCTCATCTCTGAATTCCCTAGCTTGTTCCATACAAAGCAAGACAACACAACATTGTTAAAATGTTTTTAAGTAGAATTCTGAACTTATTTCACAAAAGCATGAACACTCAAGTTGAAGATTTCTATATCAAGGGTGACATTTAGAAGTTAAACTACATTAAAATGCTATAGGTAAATACTGTGAACAGCGTGTATATACCGTGAAAATAAAACATGCTACCCAACCCATGTGTACCTGGGACATACATTAAGCAAAGCAGAAAATGAAACATTAAGAAAATCTAAAACAAGTCATAGTCAACTCAGTTACTACCTCTAATGTACAAGAAATTTTTCTATGGATTAACTTGTGAGTGACAAGATATAGTCAAATTTGTGGTTTTGTCCTCCAAGGTTCTGTTGCAGCCTATGCTACAAAGTCATACTCATCAGTTACCTAGACAGCCTTACACATTAATTTTTTAAACAATGCAGTGGGGAATGTGTGGCAATCAACCTTTCTCCTCAACAAGAGCCTGCAATGGTGTAACTCTCTTTTTTCACCCTTTCTGACAACATGGGTTGAACTTCAGACAGCTAGCATGATTAACCCAAGAGTGGAATGGGCCAAGGAACAGTGTCCAAGATGTTGGTAACTCCTGTACTACCCTGGAGCAACTTATCAAAATGCTGAAGCAGCAAGCATCAAGTGCCAGGTATTTCCAGAACTGACAGAAACACTCCTGGGATGCAGCCTAGATATAAGCACTGTTGACAAACAGCAGTGCTGTAGACAAGAGCAGAAGCTTACCTAAACTTTACCATGTTCACTACAAACAGTGAACATGAGCGATGGTCAAAAACTGGTAAGAAACAGATGGTTACATTCCTAGCGCACGAGGAATGTAATTCCACACAGAGAAATGCAGTAGGTTTTCATGAATTCCAAAAGCTAAGCAGACATTTCCATTTTCTTGAACTGAAAAATCAATATTTTAAATATATCACATTGGCTACTTGCAAAACAAACTAAACTGTTTTGACATACAGATGAACAAAATCTTCTAAAAAACAAACTGAAAAAAACTGTCTTTAACAAATTTTCTCTCCCTCACACTTTTCAACTCTTAGCAAGTGCAACATCTCTCAGCAAAGACGTTGATATGCAGTTAAAAGTTCAGCTTTCAAAATCCTAGCAGAGGGAAACAGACTACGTGACACACTAACCTAGAAGCAGAGTTGACTTGGTCTTTTAAAGGGCTGGACACCCCTGAAAAGAGAAGAGGAACAGATGAAGCATATTTCATAAACCAGCCTGTGTGGACACATTTGTCTCCTATATATTAAATGTAATCTTGGAAAGTGAGAGACAAATCAACTGACCCACTGATTAAAGTCTCAGCAAGTACGGAACCACAATAAACAGAACTACATCTCATCTAATAAAAAGCACTACATCCCATGTGACTCCTGGGGACTACGGAATGGTTCCCTATTATGTTCAGAGTTTTGAGAAGACTCATCTCCTCACAGAGCTTTGTTAGCACTATCCTGGACTGTAGTGGCTGGATCCCAGAGTAAGTCTTTGCTAATTCCTGCAACTTGGACAGATGGCCATTCAGAGGCCATAAACCTTCTGCTCAAGAGGAGGAGATGAAAACAAATCCTAACCTGAAGTAGAAGAGACTTATATTAAATCCACTCAAAGCTAAGGGACATTCAACTTATTCCCTGGACTAAATGTAGAAGATGACCCCCACCTGCATTAAGATGGTATTTCCTTTTTTTGGCTTGAAAAGGAATCAATGGATCTCCTTTTATGTTTAGCAGATTCTGGTTAAAAGCATTACAGCAAAGGGCACCAGGGTAAGCTACGCTCACTCTAGCAAACCTAACTGGGTAGGCAGCCAGTAATTACAGAGGAATCTCTTAATTCCATCCATCCATCAATGAGGGAGATGATGGCCACTCACGTTCTCCAAACATTACAAGCTCTAATCTAATTCTGCCACTATCCCAACAATCTCCCCAAATTCTTCTTGTCTCCAAAACACAAACATAGGTCACAGCTAAACCAACTTTGTATTTTCCACAGGCTGACAGCTGGCACTTAGGCCCCACGAGCTCACACTTAAACATGCTCTGCTTACTGGAGAGTAGAGAGTAAGCAACAGTCCCTGGTGCCCTGACCAGCAGCCTGGTCTTCCTTCTTACACGAGCACTGAGAGTCAACCTACAAAAAGCCTACAATAGAGGATGTACTGAACTATCTGTGCACAGGAGCACAACATAAGGCAAGCAGTAGCTTGCCCTGCAACTTGCCAGGTGAGTGCCAAGTGAGCACTTCGGAATTTTTAACAGAGCTCTGAAGGATGACCTGTTTGGTCTAGACATAGACAAAACAACAAAAATAAGTGGACATGCTTCATGCTGCAGAGGCAAGAAAGTATCTCCTGTGACAGGGTAAAAGAGGTCAAGCAGGCTTTCTCTAGGGATAATGACAACGTGTTCTCATAAACTGCATTCTAACAGGGAATCAAACTCCTTTGTGTACTCAGCACCTATGTGACAGAAATGATTCCACCAACATTAATGATGACAATATAACTGATGTGAATGGCATATATTCTGTTACTATACATTACTCCCAGTTATCAGGGTACAACTTGTAAACTAGGATTAATGGTTTCTTGCCATTTCCCTCCTGCCACTGGCTTGGGTTTGTGCAGTACTTGCCTCTAATGAGACACTAAGCTCCACCATGAATTTCTACCTTTACACATTCCCAGTGCCAGAAGAGCTGTCTTCATCACAACAACTCATAGAATTGCATCTTCTTGCCCATTCAGTCAGATCTTGTACCCAGTTCCTCCAGGTCCAGAGAGACTTTTGCTAGCTGCTTTGGCAAGTGACGCTTCAAATCAGTAACCCTACAGCTGTGAATTCCCAAAGAAAATTATTTATTCACCATATGTGTCTGGTATACGACTGCCACTAAGCAGCAATGCATCTATTTATCCATTAAATAGTTTACACACCAAAGAAAGGCAGAGGTCAAAGGCAGAGGTCAAAGGCTGCAATGTGGCATGCAGTACAAGCACTTCCACTACCACGTGCAAAAGTAGAGGATATTTAGGAAAATTCAAGTTTTCATGAGCCTGTCCAACATTAGGATACCTTGTAGGCACGCTTCACTGGGATCAGCAATGGAATAAAATAGGGATAGATTACAAACACACTGCCTTTATGCCCACACACATGTGACATGTATTTTGAAGACTCTATATATGGACATAATTAGGATTTGTGATGACATATTTAAAGAGAAACTATAAACACCTTTGCTTTGCTCACTCAAACTCCTTTGACCACCATTAGCCCTTACATAAATTTCCACTATAACACTTAAATGACTTCATCTGCACAAGGCATGCATTTAGCTAGTAACGATATTAAAAAAAAAGAGAGAGAAAATTAAATAAGGTGATTTTTGTTCTTCACCCATTTTTGCAGAACTAAAACAAGATTAGATTACATTTTGTGTTCAAATTAATATTGGTAGTAATAACTGAGCTTGGCACCATTTTCCTCAAACAATCTCAAAATATATCCAGAATAAACTCCCAATCTCAAAATCAACATATTTGTACCCTTCTTAAGAAAGACAACTAAATATGCAGAGGTACATTTAGTATTAAGCAATTAAGACTTCTCTTAGTGCTCTGGGAAAATTCTGTCCTTTCTAGTTCAGCTTGTATCATTTTAATGTGTGTAATACAATTTCTCAAGCTATACTGTTACACTTCAATAATTTATTTGGTATACACATATATGCAAATTTGTGTGCAAAAAATCCATGTTTTGAGGTTTGTTTCACTTTTACTAAATTTTATTCTTTGATATACAGTAGGCTCAGAAAGACTGAAACACAAAAATGGAGTAGAGATTAGGAGAAATAACGACATTTATGCTAAAATGACGAGAAGTGTTCCAGTCAGAACAAAGCCACTAGTTTCACCTGCATGGCTTTGGTATGAGTTCAGCATTTCCTTACTGTCAGTACTCAAATACCCAGAAAAGAAACTTTACACTGGGTTAGGCTGCACAGAGAGAAGAAAAGTGATTGGGGAGAGTAGTAACTGCAGCTGTGGATAACCAAATTCTCAATTACCTTCTTGGTTATATTCTGACCATATCTAAATGAAAAAAAGGCAAGATAGTCTTGACATCCCACCAAACATGCTGTCTTGAGAGGTTTTTCATATTTACAGTAGAGGGATGAAAATATTTTTCTGTTTTAGTGGGGGTACTTTATGCATGCAAGTCCTGGTTTTTAAATACACAGCTAAATGATGTTCCTGACTCCACAGCGGTGACACATCTGAAAATTTATCATTATGCTTTCAGGTTACCCCTAGCCAATTCCTTGGAAAGAAACTGACCTCTCGGTTCCTGACACAAGGCATATATTCTAAAAATTTCTATTTTGCAGAACTAGGGACATGTAAAACCAAGGTTTATATTGGGACCGTTGGAGTGAGGAATCAAGACAAACACATTAAAATAATTCATTGGTACAGCCTCCCTGCTGATGCCAACCTCTGTTCCCCCTGTAGTCCAGAAAGCACAAAGGGTAGCTTCTTTCTACCAACCATATGAAGAACGACATCTGTGCCATGAAGTCAGAGGAGTGTATCTTTCAGCCAAAAAAAACAAGTTACCCAGAAAGCCCTAGGCCAAATCTTCACCTACACTGCAGGCACTGAAACTGTTACTTATAAGCTATATGTGAGTACACACATGTATGCTTAATCCCTCCCTGAGATCCAGTATATATATCCTCAGTTACTGCTGACTGCTGTTCTACAAGTATTTTTAAGTTAAACTGTTTCCAAAAAACTTTTTCAAAAGACATCAGGTATTCTCTCAAGGGAAAAGCTAAGAAATATTTCAGAACACAAAGAATCTGGCAAGAGGACAGCTTAAAGTCATCTACATAGATATGCAGATACAGTCTTTATAGACAAGACTGATCATACTGATGAATGTGAGTATGCCAAGATCTGCTTTGGTTTGAAGAGAAAAAGCAATAACAATTCCTCATAACAATTCCCTCCTGGACTTGTATTTGGAGGGGAGAAGAGATCTGATCCATTGTAAATACTATATGTCATGGTAGAGATAGTTGTGATCGTGTGTATAATGTATTATAGTATTTATTTGTACAGTCATTGTAATATATTCCCTTTCCCCCATTTTGAGTCTGGCATGTTTTGTCTGGAAAAAACCCATCTTGGATTGAGATGTGACAGGGGGTTTAGACTAGGGAATTAAGATTTTGGAGATCTCAAACCATGACACCTTATGAAAAGGAAGGGTCTGTTGTTCAGGAACTGTCTCACTGTTCAAGCAGATCTATTGGTGAGTGTTCTATACTTCTGAGCCTTCTTAATGAAGAATGGAAGCAAGTTAACAGCAATAAAGATTAGGAAAACCCGCAAGGGTTTTTAACATGAAAAAATAGAAAAGCTCTGTTTTACAGTGGTGGTTTTAGCTTTCTGCTTGGCATCAAGTCTTTCTGCAACATGATATTGGATTATTAAGGCATATGCTAGAGATGCTTCTCAAATCTGGAAGCTGGAGGCTGGCTCTTCATTAATCAAACCATAACCCGACTCTCACTTGCCTTGTTTTTCAGATACGAGAGAAGTAATTTAGTGTAACATTTGTCAGGTTCCCCTCCATTCTCACAGACTAAGACAAACCTGGGGTGCTGATGAGCAATAGCTGAAACAGTGAGAATGTAAACTGTAACATAACAAAAACTGTCACAAAGCAACTCCTTCCACCACTTGGGAAGTTGATAAGGGATTCCCTACCTCTGATTTTTTTTCAGTTTATTCAGTCAAAAATCTTATATATTTAAACAAAGAAGACATTCCTAGTTCCAAGTTCCAAGTCCAATCTACTGACATTTCTTAGAATGCAGCCAGATCCATTTCCATCTCAAAACAACTGGCTGAGAAACCATGAGTGCTTGAGAAATCAACTTTAAGGAGACTAGACTTTCGCAGGAGTTGTTAAAAATTCCTTCACTTTAATCATTCAGTATAACCACAGACTGCAAATATGATGCATAAATAGGTGACTAACCAGATAGAAAAATATAACAAAACCAAATTCAAAGAGAAATAATACTTAAAATTAAATTGAAAGATTAAAAAAAATCCCACAGTAAAAGTATTTAAAGGGAAGAAAAAAAACATCTTACCCTAATTTACCCAAGCTCAGTGACTATACTTCAAGGGTTTGGGCATCTATAATGCCCAAATTTCAAGCTTCCACACAAATGCAGGTTCCAGGTCACAGAAACAACCAAAACATTATTAATGCAGTCATAATATTAAAAAAATGTTAAACTACACATAAGTAATTGAATGTGTTTATACCACACTAAGAGACATAAGAATAAACAAATGTAATTTATCTTTTTCCTATTAAATGCTCCAGTTCCTCTGTCTAACAAAAATCCCTCCTATTATTCCTGCGACTGACTAATGCTGAATCATCATAAACTGCCTGCAGTAGTCACTAACACTTAGTGTGATACAAGTGCTACTCACAGTTATATCACGAAGAGTTATCATATGCTATTTTCTACATTTTCTTATGCTACATAACACAACAGGCCTACAAAGAGAGCTAGGATTAAAAAACACGTTTGTATCAGCAAAAATAATCCAAACGAGCAAACACATAAAAAAAAAAATCTGGGAAAACTATAGTTTTCCAACCACCTGCAGGAAAGGACAGGATGCATAAAGCTGGACAGAGTAATTAAAAAGATTTCAAGCTTATGCATGCCCCACATACCACGGTATCCATACTGAGAAAACCAGATAGAGTTTTTTCTTAAGCAGGCAAGCAAAATATTAGAACCACTATACCTGCTTAAAATTCAAGTCACACAACTTGAGGTTTTGATTTTGTTCTTCTCCCTACTGGCTTTTATTACATAATTGTCACCGATAGCCCTAAAGGATCCTCTTCTCTCCCTCCCCATGTAAAGACAAACACACAAAAAAACCTCTCTGCTGGTTGTCAAATTGCTGATTTCATCTCAAATTGTTTAATACAACAAACTTCAGATTTCAGGAGAACGGGAAACTTTAAAATTAGGCATTTCAGAACTAATTTCTGCATACAGATTTATGCAGGTTGTAACAAGAGAAATTATTCTATAATTGTCAGCTTCAATTTAATTGGGATGAAAACCTTTCAAATAGGGGTATGTTCATACATGTAGTATGGAATTTTAAGTACAGTTCACATGACTGAAGTTAAGCACAGAGCTAAATTCTTTCCAAACTCAGGCCATGAACAACAAAATAGAGGCTAACCTATAGAGTGGTTAATCACAGACTAAGCTTCTGCATACTACTGAATTAAGAATTCAACATAAAAGCTAACACCCTTTACTAAAAATTTACTTGAAGCCCAAACTAAACTCTGTTAAAATGAAATACCAGAAAATTTTGACCTTAACATACTTTATACATTTCTGTGATACTGCAACGGTTTATAGCTACAATTAAAATAAATGCTGGGTTTGAACTTCTCCATTCGATTGCAGAATGTCTGTGTGCAAGGGGTGGGGTGGGGTGTGTGTCTAAATGAACTATGCTACAATACCTGTGCATTACAGAAATAAAAAGGGAAAAATGCAGAACACAGTATTAACCGGGCAAGTCCGTTTTCAGTAACCAGAGGCAGCAATACTCACACTGTAAATTACAAAGGAGACTGATCCTCAAGAACACTCCTTGGGTTTCTCTAGGAATCTACAGTGCTGTTCACTATGCTCTCCTGATGTATTTTCTTAAACTCAGGGTCCACACAGAATTATGGATTGAGCTTACTATCATCTTATAGTTCTGTGCCAACAGGAATGTTAGCATCCACAGAAAAACCTAAAAGTATGTTTTGTAATTATTTCTGTAAGTAGGAGGAACATTAGCAAACAGGAGAAGGAGTGAAAACTGAAGCATCTTGTAAAGGTGTTGGTTTTGGGGATTTTTTCAAATTATTTTTATTCCATACAAATTAACTTCAGTCAGATTTGAATAGGATGACAGGACATTTAAAAAGCATACCTGTTAAATATGTTCTCACTTGCAGCGTACTTGTCCAATCTTCCCAACGGCGTCAACATTTCATCTTGTGAGACAAAGTCCAGGGCTGAAGGTATAATAATCACATCAGACTCTGAGCTGTAGTCATCCACACCAACTATCAGAGACATCAGAAATATTCCTTATAATCACAGTAGTTTAACACTAAAATGATGTCTGTTGTTGGTCTGAAATACAGAAGTCTAGGGAAGGTTCCCTTGACAATATATTTAGTAACTGTACTGCATCATTCCCCCATCTTTCCCCATTCCCATAAAGCCTTTTCCATACAAGTGTGACTGATGATGTATAAATGGATTTTGAGTAATTTTCTCCAAATTCCCGAGTAAGATGCATCACCAAATTTCCAAAGTTCCCGTTATTTTTCTCTGAAAAAGAGCATTTTTATACCTTATACTTTTATCAAGCAAATTACTTTTAGCTAATTGTAAAGTCAGCTTTTTGAAGACACATACTAAAATCATTGCTGCAATTTGCCCAGAGATAGAGTTAACACAACATGATCTAACGGAACAAAAAGACTTCGTCTGAAAAAAGAAAAATCTAAATTAAGCCTGTTAAAAGAGTGTGTTGCTAGATACGACTACCAAATAAAAGATGCACAGTTCACCTACTGCATAATTATTAACCAGCACATCAACAGGGAACTTCGCGTACACAGACACCTTTATCAACACAGAACCACAAAGAAGTGGAAAAGGGGTCCAACCCCGCTCTGCAGAGCTGCTTGAAGACTAAGGATTAGAACTACCACCTTTTTTAGTTTCCATATGCCTTCTAAACTGCTCTAAAACTCAGTCCCATAACAAACGTAGACTTCAGTCTGAAAATGAAATCACTTATTAGCAAGAACTATGCCAGGTCATCTCTGTTACCCCTGAAAATACAACACAGTACAGTACACTACCTCTATTCTTCAGTCCAGTCAAATTTCTCTGAAAAGCCTTTTCAAAACTTGCAAACAGAGAAGGTCAGAAGATGGACAGATCTACAGGTGCAATAACAATTTTTTTTTTAATGAACTCTAAGAAGGAAGAAAAAAGATTTTTGTCCTCTTACCTTCCATACAATTATCGTATGCTATATAAATTGGTTATCAGACATGGTATCATTATCTTCAACATTCAGAATACACAAGCAGCTACCATCTTCCTTACAATATTTCAAATGTCAAAAGACAAACACTAAACTTCTCTGGAAGAGTAATATTTTTAGACCTAAACTGAGTTAACAGCACTCTTTTACCAACAAAGTATTTCTCCATTTTCTATGTAGAGAATCCATGGATATCAACTGGTTACAAATGGATGCCATCCTTGCATAAGAGTCCAGATTTTGCAGTTGCCGATATGCAGTTGCATGGCATTCTTGCCAGAAATCAAATGAAGAACTGATGGGGAAAGAGCAAGTGTGTAAGAAGAATCTGGCAGATGAGGACAAGGATGAAAGTGTACTAAGAGCCACAATATATGGAAGAGCAATCTGAGGAGAGGAATCAGTGATCTTGGATATGCATAAGGTAGAGGACAGGATACCAAACTGCAGGGCAGGAAGGGAAGGCTGAAAAGAAAGATCACCTACAAAAAGCTTTTGCAACACAGAGGGAAAGCTTAGCAACCCCAGGTTTACATAACTGTTTGAACCTGTGTTTGGTTTGGGTTTGTGGGTTGGTTCGCATTTAATTTTTGTTGTTTGGTTTGGGATTTTTGCAAGAATCAGTTTTATTTTCACAGGAAGTGGGGGAGGTGTAAAAATGCACTGATAATGCAAGTCTGGACTTTATGCCAGGTTAAGTTAACAAGGAACAGGTGACACCCTCTCACAGCCTCATAGGCCTTTAATTCAACCCATCAATCCAACTGAACTAGGGGTTTCCCTGTGTTTATAGTTATGCCATCTCACACCTAGACTATTTCAGTGGAAGGCAGCTTATACAATCATCTAGTCCAATTGGCCAACCACCTCAAGGCTGACTAAAAGTTAAAGCACTTCCTGCTCCCCTTCCTGTCCTCAGAAAGCTGCAGGGACTGATGAGGTGGCTCGTCAGCCTCCTCTCCAAACTAGGCAAGCCCAAAGCCCTTAGTCGTTCATCACAGGAACATTTTACTGCATCTGAGCTCCTGCTGTCCGGGGCTGACTCAAGACATACTTTGAAACAACAAACATACTCTGCAGCATCCACAGAAGAAATGTTACACAGATACTCCTCATTCCAGGTAACAAATTAAATAATACTGGGGAGAGAAGGGGCATAATGGCTCCCTTCACTGGGAAACCAAATCCCTGTATTCAGGCCAATTTCTAAACTACAGAACTGAAAGTACTACGGTTAAGTCGTGACATAACCACCTGGGGAGAAAAAAAAAACAACCATCACTCTAATATTCACTGAAATTAGCTCTATAATAGAGTCCTGTTTTTCTATTTCAATGTCTGTTGATCACGCTATAAATTCCAAAGCATAAATTGAAGAAACTATGTCAAAATACCAGCATCATTATTGCCAGCAGTATAATTATTTAGCTATCAAGTGCATGAATAGGGAAAAAATATAAATGTTGACCATTATATGAACCACCACTAATTTTACTTCCTGCATTTCTCTCTTCTCAACCTCAACTTTATGTTCCATGTTCCTCCTTTTCCCCTTCTACATTTATTCTTCCCTAATAGTCCTACAGTGAGTGGTCCAACATAGATGCCATCTTAGATGATGTAGGACTGCTCACTCTTACACAGACATCAGTGTATGTCTGTGTGACAGGACAAAGTTGACTGGATGTCTGATGCCTTTGATTTAGCGAACTGAATGTTATGATAGTTTTTGCCTTGTGAAACCAGTTAAGTAAACCCAACTGCTAAACCCACTCTATATCAGATGTAAATACCAATGATAAAAATATGAGCAGCTGCTTACAATTTCTCTGTTTGATGTCTCCTACTAGTTCAAACAGAAAGTGAGTTCTGTGGATTTGGCTCTGCTGTGCTTGTGCATTGTAAAACTAAGCTTAGCACTACATTGGGCTTGATGTGCCTTGGTTACTGAGGCTGAACGACATTTATTATTTAAATAATTCCAGCATCTCAGCTCGTAGTCCCAGACGAGATCATTCAAATGACAGCATCCTTATAAACACAACACAAACAGGGAAGAAAAAGGTGATGAAAATAAATCAATCAGTACATGACCAGTTTGTAGTTGTAGTAAAGTACTATTACAGTTATCTTACATATTCATTTCCACTTTCAACATCAGAACACGTATCCAAGAGATAGAGGCAGTCCAGCAGAATTCTCATTCTAACAAAGCCCCTCAAGAGGATGCTTTTCTTTACCTCGCCAAAAATATGATTCACCAGTAATCTAACCACTCCTCATCTAAAATGCATAAAGGGCATACTCTGCATTATTCAATAAACCAAGTCACTTTGCTATTCCCTACACTTGGAAGGTTATTCCAAAACAGTTATCAAAAAGGCTGTTAGCTGAATATTGCCTCTTCAGCCCTCCTCTGCTTTCCACCCAGCTTTGAGCACTTGTCCAAGTACTGTAGAACCTTTTGTAAATTTTACAAATGTAAAAAACACCCCTGAACAACACAAGTGTACTGGTTTTCACTGGGATACAGTTAAAATTCTTCATAGCAGCTTATATTTTGTGCGCCTTCAACCTATTCACTGGCAGGGCAGTGGGAGGAGTGGAAAAGGCCTTGACACTGTGCAAGCACTATGTTCATGTGCTATCAACGCTAGTTTCAGCACAAATCCAAAACATTGCCCCATATAAGGTANTTTTTTAGGTGAGACCCAGCGTGCGCTGAACTGAGCCCACCCTTTAATCCTGAGGTTCATCTGCCGGGGCCGAGCAAGCTTGGACAGTGGCAGTGAGGGTCTCAGGACGTAGGTTTATTTAGAGTGACCTTCTCTTAGATGGATTGCCTTACAAGGCTGACGAGCTCCATCTGCCTGGGGGGCTGGGAATCGAACCCGGGTCGAAGCGGTGAGAGTCCTGCACCCTAAGCACTAGACCACCAGGGTAGGGTACTACAGAGAAATTTAACCCAGTCAAAATCAGTACAAATCTTGGGCTAGTTCAAATGCAGAACATCCAGATTTATTCCCACCTCAGAAAGCAGACCAGGCAACAGGGGCACATCTTACTTTTCTGCTGCAGAAAAACTATAGGTCAATTTTCTCTGCTTTTTCAAACTGGTACAAGTATGGACCAAATGCTCAGAAGGCATCTAAGCTACAAGACACCACTGAACACTAATGCAAGAGTAGAGCCTACCTACCTTCTAATCTGGTCTTACATGTTTACCCCAACATGAAAAAGCAGAGCCAAGCAAACAGGAGTTTCCATAAAAACACCCTATACCCTATACCACTGTCAGGGAGAGAAACAGCAATTGCACAATGGTGTGAAAAGCAATCACAATGCCCTTATTTCTGTCCACACGTACCAAAGTAGAGCAAAATGAATAAATGCAGTAATTTATCCAGATTAAGTTTGCAAATTTCTGTTCAAAACTCTACACCAACTATCGCCAAACACAAGGCAGCATCACATAAGAAGACAGTCAAATACTGAAACAAAATCTAATGTCTATCACTGACTTGGTGTATTAGAAAACTTCTCCCCTCTATACCTTCATTTTCCTGTCCAAACATTTGTTTGACTGTTTTTTGTAGAAGTTGTTCAGGTTTGTCTACCTGTCTTGCATCTAGTCCATACTGTGCCGTGAATATATTAACATTGCCCACTTTAAGTTCTGTTTGCTATGGCAAGGATACAACAATTACTTGCCACATAACTAACTCAGACTGTAGAGCAATCTTGCTCAGACAGTCTATGTTAGAGGTGCTTAGTCAACTGCTGCCAAGCTTGGCTGAGCCTACAACAACAAAACAGAGGTCCATTTAAAACTCAGAATCCTATAAAAACCAGTCTGTACGCCAATTTTCAACTGAGCTCATTTTTCTGTGTATCACATCTTCATAGTGTCTTTCACAAGGATTTTGATCATATTGAGTCTTTTACAGACAGGTGCACAAGATCACATCTGAAAAAATAACAGCTACTTTTCTTTCATTTAATAATGCATGAACTCTTACCATTCAGTAGCAAAGCCTACATGTATTCTTTTTGTTCATCTGTATTTGCCATGGGCTCCACGGCAGAAACACGTTCTCCCTCATTCTGGCATAGAAACTCAGTAACAAGAAGCAGCATATTCTAAAAAATAACCAATTTTTAATTCTTAAAGCCGAGCAACAGCTTTAAGAATTCAAGATTTCCAACTAATACTACAGTTCCCTCATTTTATCTTCTGCATTCCCAAAACATCCTCAAGATCTATTACACAGTGTCTATGGCAGCTGCTACAGATATATCTACTAAAATGGACTAATTTTTATTCAGCTGCAGAACAGGCTATTTACCACACTCTACATCAATTGTTATATGGACATTCAGGTTAATACAGCACTTACATGGAGAAGTGACTCATTTCTTTTCTGCTGCTCAGGCAAGTAATTTTTCTGCTTAATTTTAAGGTAAAAAGTCTTGTAAGGACAAACATTTGATATCATGATATTTTATGTCATCATCACAAACTAACAGCAGCAGGTTTTGTTCTAAATTTCTGCCCTCTATGCTATAAAAGAATAAATTCACCTTACATTCAGACTGCTGCGGAACACAAGGAGTATTCTCAGCCCTTCAATACTGTAAATACATTAACTTCTGTATCATTTTCTATAAGAAATACCACTTTGTATCTTGATGTTCTGCAAAGAGACTTTCACCTCACCAAAAGCGTGGAAGCTAAACACCTACATTTGTTCACAGTTGAACTCACTACTCTCACCCTTTCCTCCTGGATGATGTTCCAGCTCTGGTACTGCATTGACATCACAGACCAAAGAGTCAAGTCATGCTGTTTCAGCTTCATTCGCTACCACAAATTTACTGCCCTGCTTCAGTAACATTAACCAAGAGCTACTGCAATGACAGCTACACAAATATTACAAAATGTGTTTGTCACGCAGAATTCCACCACCCTGCCTGCCCAATCCAGACATCTGGTGATCACAGAACCTATCATCAATAAGTGGGAGCCAAATTTTCCAAGAGACACTTAAAATTTACTATTTCTGTTTTCTTCCTGCTGTAGTGCAAGACTGAAAATGCAAATCAGAGGCCACAACTTTTCCCTGATATTGCAAACGCTTTTGGAGAAAAACACAAGTTTGAGAGGTGTATGATTTTGTTTGAGCAAAAGTTATCACTGTAAATGATAATCTTAGATTCCAGTCTGCCTACCATATTAGCAGAAATAAGAAGCACTCTTTTCTTTCTCCCTTTATCCCCTAAATTACCCCTTCAAAACACAGAGCACTATCCACCTTGAGCCTCTTATGAATCTGGTTACCACACCTGTATGCCCAGACTTTGTTGTCTGAACAACTCCAGTTTTGGTGGGGCTGGGGCTGGGAGTGGAAGAGAAGGAGGAGGGACAAAGGAGCAAGGAAGCAGATAAGAAGGCAGAAATGCAAAGCAGCTCTGATGCAAAGCTGTCCTGCCAGCAGCAAAGCTTTACCACATTAGCCCCTGTGCAGCACTTTGATAGCAGAGCTTGCTAACACCTCAAAGCATAGACACAGCAAATCCTTCAAAATAAAGCTTCAGTACAGGCTTAAGGGGCAAGTGGGAGCAATTAGCAGACGAAAGAAAGACACAGAAATCAAAATCAGCAGCTGTTTACATAGAGAACTGATGCAAGTATGGAACAGCAAATATCAAAGACCCACTAGCCTAAATGTAACAGACTATGAGAATATTTTCATTTAGCAAAGGCCTTCACAAAAAAAGATACAGTTATCAAGCATACCAAAGGAGTTGCTTTCTCATCAAGCATCACAGGACACAAAGGATGATACAAAATTCTTTAAGCAAGGAGAACAAATGAGGCTACAGACAAGTTTGTCTCTTTCAGGCATACGCGAGCAGCACTGAAAATCCTGATTTGCTCTGAAACAAAGGAATAGTTCTATCTCATATCACTCACTAGTTATTTATTTGCACAACAGCTGAATGTACCTTCTCCCGGTTAACAATTTGACCTGCAACAAAAGCTGGTCTGGAGGAAACTGAAACAAAGAGAAGGACATCCAAGCGACCAGTTAAAACAATCAAGAGTTTATATTTTGCCTGCTGATTTCCTGTTGCGAGCATGCCATGCCCATCACCATAGTACTGAAGGCTCCTGCTGTTTAAGTCTCTGTTTTCTACCCCTTCCAAACAACTGCATACACTTAAGAATGGAATGAGGTTAGAGGGAAGTAAAAGTCAGCTAGGGCGAGCAGGAAGTTCCTCTGAGGTACTGTTTTTCTGTGTTACAAGTACATTATAGTCAGAGAAAGGTATCCCCTCTCTCTCTGCAGAGGACTGCTGCTTGTGGGATTTTTAACTGACCCCATTACTGACTGAGAATTTTGTAGCACTACAAGGAAAATCCCACTTTCATCTTCAACCAACACGTTCTCCCTGGTCCTACCACAATAGGACACATGCATTCACCGTGCTTGGGGCCATGCTCAAGTTCTGCCACAAAGAGGTATCTGGTACATGCAAAAACACCAAGTTCAAACTGTATGTGCTTTAACCTTTGACTAACCTGGGAGGAAGAGCGTTATGAAGCAAGCAGTTGAAGCTCAATTGCTCCAAAGGCTCGTGCTGGCTTTGCAATGCTGATGTGACACCATGAGTTATGATACATCAGCTAAGTGTTGTTCCCCTGTGCGGTGACTTCAACTGGTTCAATCGCAGTAACTGAAAAATACTTACTTGGGCTAAACAGTGCAGAG
Source organism: Lepidothrix coronata (assembly GCF_001604755.1). Lineage (NCBI taxonomy): Eukaryota > Metazoa > Chordata > Aves > Passeriformes > Pipridae > Lepidothrix > Lepidothrix coronata. Next base: position 7,635,472 of record NW_016690255.1, on the reverse strand, counting down.
AAGGCAAGTTCTACAACTAGCACATCCATGATCCATAAAACATGGCTTTGCAACTTAAATCACTTTGAACTTCCTAACTGTACTTTTCCTCTCTCCACTTAAACCCCAGGCAATGTTCTTGAGACTTTGTTTGACAGCTTTCAAAACTCTCAGTAGATAAACCTCGGTGTTTCCTGAGTGCGCAGAGGCGGAAATTCTTGCACTTCTCTTACTTCTGCAACTCTCCACACTTTTCCTGTCCATGCTCAGCATAAAGCATAAAACTGGTCTATGGGAGAAGACTGAGAAAGACAGAATGCAGCGGATCCACTCTTAGAAAAAGTAAGAACAGTCACAGGGGTTCATTTCAATGCTATTTTATGTTTACATTACTTGCACAAGCAAGTATCCCTACAGACTAACAAAGCTATTTCTCCTCTAGGCTAAAGAGGAAGGAAAAGGTAGTCTGTCTTCCATTCAAATATCTGGGAACTGTTCAGGCACTATGGCAACAACACAAAAAAAATTCCCTATGCAGACTTGTTTATCAGAGAAAAACGGTGCAACACCCTTCAATATCACTCACATAGAATGTCAGTTTTATACATTAATATATTGAGCTTTTCCAGAAATTGCATTGCAGAATAATGCGCATTTATTGTACTATTTTCCTCTATTTTTTCTTTACCTTAAAAACAGTAAGAAAAACCCACCAAACCAGTATTCTCAACTCTCCCTGCAGTTGTTCTCCAGTTGCAAACGAACACCCTTCACAAATGTATTTTGATATTTTGCTCAACCTATACATTGGACAGGGTTTTCACACCTTTCTGCCAGTAAGAACCGCAGCACCCCTCCTAAACCAAGAAAAAGCCACATTAGTTTTTCTTATGCTATAAATTCTAAAGCAGAAAGAGGAGCCCTGATGTTCTTGGAACCTTCAGAGGCAGTCCTCCCTGCCTCGCTCTTCCAAAGAGGGAACTGTTACTCCAGCTCTCAAAGCCAAAGCTATCCTTTCATCCAGTTCTGCTCCTGTTACAAGGTATCTCTTGCAGCTACTACTCTTGCAATGAAAACTTCCTGCTCACACTGAGGGAAAGTCTTAGCAGCAAAAGACACACACAGGAAAGAAAGGCATTTTATCTTCAACACTCTGCGGTCTGCCACCTCCACAACAGGTCAGCAGTCAGAAATAACTGCAAACACAAAGGTTTCACTCGCTTAAGCTTAAGATTTTGAAAATTTCCAGCTTCTTCCTGACTCTTTCACTCCTTCTCCTCTCTGGCTTTTTTCCTCCAAGTAGGAGAGAAAGGGAGAAGCCTAGGAGATAAATCATGAGACAAGGGAAAAAAAAATGCTGGCAACCTCGTTTGAGGATCCCTGCCAGAGATGGAAACATGAAAAGTGATTGGTGAAAAGCACATTTCCACATCAGAGGAAAGCTGAAAGCCTAGAAAACTACCTCTTCTTCAATCCTCTGCTAGGTGTAACAGCGAAAACATGTGCAGCTGCATGAGGAGGGTTCATTAACCTATATCAAATCAAGCACAATCCTTTCCTCACATCATCATCTTCTCTCTAGCATCCTAAGAGGTTGCTCGAGAAAGAGAGACTAACCATTACCCACCTGAGACCACTAAAACCAGAATTCCATGGGGACACAGCCATCCACCTGAGTCTCCCAGCTTCTATGAGGGTCAATCACCACATTAAAAGACAAAGAAATGAACTGAAGAGTTGGGAGAATTAAAACCTGCTCTCCAGGGAAAACAGCAGACTTAACAATTATGCTTCATTACCATTAAGAAATGGTTATTAGATTCCCAAAGGAGTAGAATCTCAGTCACACCAGAGAACTGATTCAAATCACTACAGAAAGTCTGCCATTATTTTCTGTTACTACTTTTTTGCAACACAGCCAATTAAAGATTGCAGAACACTGAAATGCCAACCCAGTAACACAAAGTATCTCAGTACTCTTTCACCACAGCTAAGACTCTGATGGGACCAAAAGGTTAGTACTGCAACATGGCATTTGAACATCACGTTGGAAATTTAACTATCCTCAAAGCTGGAATTAAGTTTAAGAAGTGACATGACTTGCAGTCTACACATAACAACCAACAGCATAACAAAATTTGCTAATTCGTATTCTGTGGCAAAGGAACAAAGAAACTACAATGCAAAAGCTTCTGACATTACTATGTACAGCTGTGGGAAAGGGAAGGTGAATTTTAACACACTGAATGTGTGTTATGCCACCGTAATTCACTGCACGAGAATAAAAACTACCACACAGCATCAAGCTGTGATTGTGATTTGACACCACAGGGAAAAAGAGACTGATTTTATAAAAACAAAACAACAATAACAACAAATAAAAAAAAAACCTTTTGACTTTAGTATAATTAAAAAAAAAAACTTTAAAAATTATATTGAAATTAGCTTCCATTTGGAAAGAGAACTGTGTGCTACTCGAAGTCTAAGAGAATAATTTAATTAAAAGCAATCAACTAACACAAGCTAATGCCAGATGATTTGCTCATCACCTGGAAAAAGAACATAGCATCAATGATAAAACAGCTTTTGACAACCGCAGATGCACAAAGCATATTTTCTTCAGCTCAGCTAAATAAAGTGGTTCGCTCACAGAGAAGCCTGCTGAGAGGAAAGACTAGGAAGACCTGTCCTCCCTTTCCAATCAATGAAAAAGAACTCAATACTAAAAACAGAGCTATGTTGGATCATCGCTACTCTATTTTTAATTTTTAGAACTGTTTCATCCACTATTGAAATCCAAACAATAACATTAGATTTGCCAGTTGTAAAAACTATCTTATTGTTGAATTTTAAATCTATCATACCACTAAATCCTTATGCTAAAGAAAATAACACAGGTGTATATACATATGTATCTCTAAAAGCTCATTTATCTGTTTCAAACTAAAACTGTCTAAACTATGCCTAGGTACTAAAATTCCATCTTCTGCATTTTTAGTTAAAAGATCTGGAAACTGAGTATAGAGAAAAAGGAAACTGTCACTCACCATTTTGTAACATCATAAAAGGCAAAGCTTCAAAATCTGAATCTTACCCTACATAACCACAAGCACAGAGCACTTGCAACTATCGAAAGTCCTGATGTTGCCTGCAAATGCAGCTGTCAGTTATCAATAATAAAGATTTCTTCCAAACACAAAAGCAAAACAGTATTAAAACCAGTAATTAGATCAAGATTTCTTTGCTCTCCTGCTTTAAATCACAATTAAAGTAATGAGTTTTACAAAGCTATCTTCTTTCAGAATCTGAATTCTAATTACAGATGGCTCTATTTTTTAGAATACACACCCTGCACACATCAATGGTCAGACTGAAAGACATCAGCATCATGGTACGTTTGATTCGATCTATCTATACTGATCACTTCAATCTTCAGAAACAAGCAGGGGAGGGGGAGAACAAAACCTATCTAGGGGGAGTCAAAGTACATTTTATTTATCGGCAATAAGCCCACGTTTGCTTTTCAATCATTTTTGTTGCTTATTTTCTTCTCTGTTATATACTTAGCTTACACAGTTATACTATTCTACTTTGATTTTGTAAGCACAAAAGAAAGATTTGAACAAAAGCCAAATTCTCCCTGACTTCTTTTCACATACTGTGCAAGATTTCAGACAAAAGACCAAGGAAGCCAACAGTCCAAGTAGTGCTATGGGTAACTGTCCAGCTGACAACGAATTACTGTCTTCATTTTGCCACCTTACCACAGCCAGATGGGATAGGGAGTCTTCTTCAGGCTTCCACTTTTAATTTTTTAATTTTTACCCTACTGTCTTTAGGGTAGGGTGCTTCTTTGGTCTTTTTTTGCCTTCATGTATATCACACAAGGATTTTTGTTAGGTTTACCTTCACACAAATTAAATGCAATGGTATGTTCCTTATTTGGTGGGGTTAGAGACAACAACAAAGTTGCATTTCACAATAAAAACACTTAGGAATTAAATTTTCCTTTTATAGCCTTCTGTATGTTCACCCAGCACACATTCACTGTTCAGGTTTTGAGTTTTTTTCCTTTTACTTCAAACTCCCAAACAAGTAAAAGCCACTGGCTGAAGATGGAAGAACCAGAATTTCTCTAATTATTATCATAGCCTTTGACATCAGGAGCTACCTCTAAAGAAGCAAAATAGCAGCTAAAATAAAAGTACTGAAATGTCATTTGTCAAGCTATGCAATTACTTAAAGCAATCATCTGTGTAACGTACCATCAGGTGTAAAGTATGCATTCACTTCAGAAACAAAAAAAAAGAAAATAAAAATCAGAGCTTTCTAGTGGTTACCAAGCAACCAAGAGCAGAAAAAATATGAAGCTTTCGAAATAGAAATGCAAACCAAAGCTGAAATTAATTATTTAAAAGTCAATCCAGCTGGTTTATCAACCACTCTCTGAAAGCCTTTCTTATAAAAGCTCTTGTTTAATCTCTGACCTCTTAAACAAATAAACAAAAGGCAATATTTTTTTTTAAATAGATGCCTTCCACAGCATATATTCTGAAGGTCTTCCACTCCTTCAAAAGCAGATTTACTACTCTCTGGTGAAATCTAGCAATATTTCATTAACTTAAATATTTATCAAGTTCTCTTCAGGAAAAAGGTAAACTTTCATTTACAAGTAGCTATTAAAATAATACTCCAAATATTTTACTGTTTTATATTTCAGGTTAATTAGCATCCAATGAGTTGGCATAATAAATGAGGGGAGGCACAAATTGTACAGCTGTACAAGTTGTTAAACACCAACGTTCCAGTAAAACCACTAATTCCAGAAACCTTACAAGATAAAGATCATAAAACAGCTCTTCTTGACTCTGCATATCTAAAAAGATGCACAGACGTTTGGTTCATTAGTTTTAGCAGCAACTGTGTATTCTTGTTTGCTCAACTCCAGGACTTTCTCCCACTGCTTTACAACATAAGCAATAAAAGGTATCTCTTAAGTTACCTTAATGATTCCTTCATTAGGAGGAAACACTGAATCACACTGTAGATTCTCATTATCAAAGAGAAAAAAAAAATCAAACCAAACAATTTTGTGATTCAGAGTCAAACCTAGGCTCACTGATGAGCTACAAAGGAACACCCAATCTAGTAAAATGTCCTGAGCTACACGCCTAATCAGAGACCCAGCTTCAGATGTCCAGTCCAGATCTTTACACATGCATCCAGTCTTAAGCACTCCTGGGTTCTCCAGCACACCTCACAGGTGTTTGCTTGATATTAGATCAATTAAAAGCCCCAAAATTTACTAAAAACATGGTTCACTTTTGAAAATAGCCAATGAATTGATCATATAATTTTACATTTATCTAATTCCTCCTCCTAAATTACAGCCCCAAGACTACAGGTATGCCCACACATCTTTTTCCTTGTTTGTCCTTAACTATAGCTTAGCACACTTAATAGCAAGACCACAACAGGCAGAATAATGTACACGTGAAAGCTGCCAGCACTTTCAGTTTTCTCACAATTGCATTCTACTTCTGCAGGAATACACCTCTAAACCAGTGTTTAACTCCACTGCTTGACAGACCTGCAAATATTTGAAGTATTTACAAGAGAGGTACTGTAGGGTGGGGTTCAGGTAGAAACTGTAGCTTTCTTTCTGCCTCATTTTTTTAAATGTAATACTCAATAATCCTTCAATTGGAAACACTTTCATAATTGTGTAAAACCTGTTGCATGTGGGTACAAAATACAGTTATTTCAAATACCACTGCACAAGAAATAGTGATTTTGACGAGGTATGTACAGTCTCCATGGTCTGTATTATTTTTCTTTGGCTCACACACACCTCACAAGAACAAAATCACATAAAATTTAGAACTATAAAAGCCATTGTGTGACTGGAAGTACATCCAGACAGCAAACATTGATTCATATAGAGTCCCTGTTTTTACTCTTAAAATAACATGCATAAGTATTGAGCCATTTGCTTTTATCTACTTCCATCAAAACCTCAGTAATTTTTAATGAGGTTTTGAATTTTTAGATTTCTATGGCTCCTGCTTTCAGGATGTTCTCATCTGGACTGAGTCACATCCCCATGCATATATTTTTTTCATTTTTAAAGACAAGACCATAGCATTCAGACCACCACCGGGAACCCACAGTTTCAGAGTCACCTCTCCAATGACTACACATAATTTCTTACTTCAACTCCTGTCTTACAGTCAATTAAAACCATAAACTAAGTGGAAATTTAAGAATACATTTTTTTCTTTCTGAACAAGTCCTCTTGTAATCACAGAGACTTTTCAAGCAACTACATTATCAATCTGAATTAAAAAAAAAAAAAAGCGTTAGGGAAAGGTTCCCTCTTTGTGCAAGGCAAAGCATAATAAGAGCCTTCTATAAAAGTCAGCTGACAAAACTGAAAAAGAAAATGTAGCAGTTAAATTCTGAAAAGTTAAAATAGCTCTCCTCTAAAAATGTAAGCCATGAAACAAAAGGTCCAGCCCTGGTGAGGGGATCTCTCTGCAGACTGAGCAGCAGACAAAATACCTTCAGACAGCAACCAGGGGGTCTGCACACCCATGGCAGGCTGTGAGGCAGGCGCTTGCCTCCACCTTCATTTTCACTTTCCACCCAAAATTCATCCTGCCCTGCTTCCAAGAAGCTCCCTTGGTATTGGCATGACCAACAGACAACTTCTCACCTGAGTAACATCTCACAGTCTGCCAAGCTAAGGCTTCATACCCCTGAGTTAGAAATATTGCACCACCACAGCCACATCCTGCTCCTTGCACCCTAACATTAACTCTTTTCCACACATCTCTCCAGTGGGGTCAGGAATCACAGAATCAATTAGGTTGGAAACTCTTGAGATCATTGAGTCCAACCTACAATCGAACACCACCCTCTCACCTAGACTACGTTCGGTCTTTTCTTAAACACTTCCAGGGACAATGACTCCACCAACCTCCCTGAGCAGCCCATTCCAATGGCTAATCATCCTTTCTGTGAAGAAATTCCTCCTGGTGTCCAACCTAAACCTGCCCTGGCGCAGCTTTAGGCTATTTCCTCTTGTCCTGTCACTTGTTGCCTGGGAGAAGAGCCCGATCCCCACCTGGCTACAACCTCCTTTCAGGTATTTGTAGAGAGCGATAAGGTCACCCCTGAGCCTCCTCTTCTCCAGGCTAAACACCCCCAGCTCCCCCAGCTGCTCCTCACAGGACATGCGCTCCAGACCCTTCACCAGGAAGAGGTAGCCTGAGGACGGGGGGCGGGGGAGGGGAGGAGGAGGGATGAGGGACACAAAAAACATACACAGAGATATAAAAGGAACGAGCAAAGGAACAAGCAACCCACACGCTGCTGCAGTTGCAGCAGCCTCCTCTTCCTCCTTCTCCTCCCCGGCGGCGCCCCGCCGTGCCCGGGCCATGAGGGGACGCCGCCCCGCCGGCAGAGCCGCCCTTCCCTCCCTCCTTCCCCTCCCTCCCTCCCGCCGGGGCGGCCGCTAACGGCGCCCCCGCCCCGCCCAACGCACCCCGCGGGAGCGCCCGGCGGAGCCCCACGCGCGACCGGGACCGGGTCATGGACACAGGGGAACGCGGAGCATGGCCATGGCTTCCTCGTCCTCCTCCTCCTCCTCCCCGCCGCCGCCTCCCACAATGCACCCTGGGCGCTCCCCCGCGGAAGCCACTTCCTCGCCCGAAAGCCGCCCCGCCGCCCCCCGCCCCCCCCGCCCCCGCCCGGCGGGGGGGCGCCCGGGGGGGGGGGGGGGGGGGGGGGGGGGGGGGG
>NW_016690255.1:7588119-7627681 GCF_001604755.1 Lepidothrix coronata | reverse complement strand
CTCCTCCTCCTCCTCCTCCCCGCCGCCGCCTCCCACAATGCACCCTGGGCGCTCCCCCGCGGAAGCCACTTCCTCGCCCGAAAGCCGCCCCGCCGCCCCCCGCCCCCCCCGTCCCCACTCACATCCGTCGATATCCTCCTGCAGGTCCTCCTGGAGCAGCGACAGATCTGCGATGGGGGACACACACACACACACCATGTGCCAAACGCGCCCGCCGACACCCCCGGTGCCACCCGCGACCCGACTCCGCCCGCGGGCTGCGCCCCCCGGACCCGACCCAACCCCACCCCGCAGACCCCCGCGCTCCGAGCCCGGACAGCGGCTGGAAGCGCTCCCGAAGCCGGGGCGGGAGAGAGGAGGAGGAGGAGGGGGGATAGAGGAGGGAGGGCTGGCGCCTCGCCGGGGAGGCGGCGTGTGCGGGGAGGGGGAGGGGGGCGATGCCTACCCGCCATCTTGCTGCTGCAGCCCCCACGGGGCGCCCGGCTACATCCAGCCCGCGGCCGTCGCTGGGAGCAGCGGTGGGAGAGGGCGGGCACCCGTGCGGTTCAGGCCCCGGGCCCGGCGGCGCCTCTCCGCGTCCCCGGGAGAGCCGCGCAGGGAGGGAGGGAGGAGGGAGCGGGCGGAGGAAGGCGGGAGGAGGGGTCTGGGCCGGACACGCTGCCCCCGCCTCCGCCCCGCGGAGCTGCTCTGGCTCGCTTGCCGCTCGTTCGCACAGGCGGCCGCGCTTCCACGCCCCGCGCTCTGACTCACGCCCGGAGCCGCCCGGGCTGGCCCTGGGGCCGGAGAGCGCCCGGGCTCAGCCGCACTCCCCGGCCCGCTCACCTGGGCTCGCCGCTCCCCTCCCCGCCGCCGCCATCTCGGGGCTTGGGCTCCTGCTGCCGCCCGCCGAGGGGCTGAGGCGAGCCCACGGAGCTTCCCCGTGGAATTCCCCTGAAATTCGGGTGTGGTGGGGTCACCTGTAGGAAGCGCCTCGAAGGTGCTCCTCGCCTTGCTCAGCGTGGGGTCGCTTCCAGAGGGAAGGAGTCTAGTCGTGGAGGCAGTGGGGCCGCAGAAGTCCCTGCCGCCTGGGGAGAAGGGTCCCCTGACCTACTAGAGAGCAGCTCTGCTGAGAAGGGTCTGGTAGCCTTGGTGGATGACAAGTTGACCCTGCGCCGGCAGTGTGCCCTTGTGGCGAGGAGGGCCAATGGTAACACGGGGAAGAGTGTGGACAGCAGGTCGAGGGAGTGATCATCCCACTCTACTGGGCCCTGGTGAGGCCACATCTGGAGTACTGTGTCCAGTTCAAGAAAGACAAGGAGAGAGTCCAGCACAGGGCTACAAAGATGATTAGAGGTCTGGAGCATCTCTCTTATGGGGAGAGACCGTGGGAGCTGGGCCTGTTTAGTCTAGAGAGGGCATCTCATTAAAGCATATAAGTATTTCAAAGGCAGATATGAAGAAATCACAGAGTCTTTTCAGTGATACCAAAGGAACAATGGCCATAAACTAAAACACAAGAAGTTTCACCTCAACACGAGGAAGAACTTCTTTACATTGAAGGTGGCAGAGCACTGGAACAGGCTGCTCGGGGAGGTTTTGGAGTTTCCCTCTCTGTAGACATTCAAAACCCACCTGGACATGTTCCTGTGTAACCTGCTCTAGGTGACCTTGCCTTGTCAGGGGAGTTGGACTAGATGATCTCCAGAGGTGCCTTCCAACCTGAACAATTCTATGATTCTGTGACAGGTGGCTGTGTCACCACCACACAGCCCACGAGCATCCTCTTCATGTGAACTGCCAAGTTTCTGCAGCTGGGATCCTGTGGCTTAAACACATAGAATGTTCTCCCACTGCACCGCTGTGCCTTCTGACTTCAGGTTTCAAAATATGCAATTTAGTCATATGTACACACAAAGGTACCCATCATTTTTACTTTTTTTGGCTGTACCTTTTGGTCACTGCTGGTGGTTTTCATTTTAACAGTTTTGATAGATTTTTTTTCCTCCCTGTAGATTGGAAGCTAAAAGTGTTGGATAAATGCTCTATTTAGTTAATAACCAGAGCACTTGATAAAGGAAAGGGCCATTACTGGTACTGGTGCTACTTGGGAGTCTTACCTGTGTCTTCCACAGTCTTGTTTTAATAGTGATAATAATTGATGAAGTTGTTGAAGAAAAGCAAAATAAATTATTTTTGGTTTTCAAAAAAGGATGCAATTTCATTAGCTCTGTTTTTAGCTGAGTCTTTGACAGTATGTCTTGTAATTTGCTTTTTAACATCAATTTTTTGTTTTTATTTGGTAAGTTGGACAAAGATTAAATCTCTGTAGCCGTTCATTCTCTTTGTCATGGTGGATGAAAATGTGTAATTTTCTTTTAAAATGCATACATCCCTTTCTTTACAATCCTGCAGAACAAACTCTGCCCTATTTCACACCTGTTCAGTCTTTAGATGAGTCACTGGGGTCTACTGGATCTTGATTATTTAACATTTGCTTTTGTTCAGATATATAACCTCAAAATCTTAGTAAATCAAGTAAATTCACCATGACTAAGTTATATGAACCATGCTATTCTCTGCCACTGTAATTTAAGAAGAGATTCAGGGAAAATATTTGACATCACAAATCTCTGGCAACGCTGGATGTAATAGCAGTAGACGTAGAACAGGAAAATTAAGTGTACTTGAAGATCCCATTTTGTTATCTTTATATCCACAAGTTATTTTCAAGAAGTTTTCTCTCATCTTCTCTGCATTGTTCACCACAATCAAGGCCCGGTTTTGATTCCTCTGAATTCAGTAGAAGTGAATCTAAAAATTTGTCACTGCTAAGATGTGATGTGCTTCATTTTACTGAAAGAATCAAGGGGTTTGGTTCCATTTTCCAGCTCTTTGGGAAGAGGCACTAATTCTCACTAACTGTAGATTGCTCTGGTCTGGAAGCATCAAAGCTACCTTGAGCATTATTATTATCACCATCATCATAATGAGAAATAGAACTTAATGAGATGCATCTATGAAAATGGGGTTTATAATTAACAGAATTACTGCTCTTTAAAGTTCATTAATAGTGTTAATTATCATCCATTAATCATTGGCCCATATGTAATGGTCTCTAGAGTATTTAGGTTGGTTTTTTTTTTTATTTCTACCTGCTTTTAAAGACAAGAAGTATAATTTATGTAATAAAGCAATGACAATTGCAAGCAGTCATACTTAGCATAAGTTCATATAAATGAATTCTGGGTCTTCCTATGTGCATGTGATCTTAAGTGGTGGTTAGCTCTTTCTCAGTAGGCAGGACCGTGTGGTATTTAAATAGCACAGATAACCAGGGTCAATGTGTTACAAATTATAATTGTTCAGGAATTGCAATTTTTTTTTGTGCTATATGTAACACATAGAACATCAGATTTTGTTCCTCAGGCAGAGTTGGTTCCAGCCCCATCACCAGCAGCCATCGGGAAAGGTCTCTTCCTCTGTGAGTAGAAACTCTGTGGCAAAACCTGTGGCTCACACAGTGACACATGCAAGGTGGGGGCGAAATAATTTAATAAAAAAAAAAAAAAATTGGCTTCATGCCAACACACAACACAAAATCCACTTAATGACTAAGTGACCAAGTATTTCTAAACTTCTCAGCCTCAGTGAGTCCCGAGGTACTCCTTGGGAGCCTGCTGCAAAGTTCAAGTCGATGGTAAGCTTCCCTGCCACTGGTCACAAACAAGCCAGGCAGAGACCTTCTAAGTGTAGGACAGATGCTGACTCTTCCAGATGAACTGCTATTCTAAAACAGCATAGCTAATTATGGAAGCAAATTTTCATAACAGACTTGTTTTATTAGACGAGATGTGTTAAGGAGCAAGTAATATAACACCTGCCAAAACGTTCTAGCAGATTTTGTGCTGGAGTTCTCGTAGTCAGTTTAAGTACCCGTACAGGCACTGGAAAGTAAAAAAAAAGAAGAACAGATAAACTTGCATCCTCACACTCTATCTCAAGGAAAAAACACACTACAAAGGGTGGGGGCCAAGGCTATGGATGGGAGGACACAAGTGGAAGACTCCTTGGCAAGGTCCTTTGCATGGGATAAAAGACTCCTGGGTTGCTATCTACAAGATAGATCTCAAAATAGTCCATAGCAATCAGCCAGACAGTATAGTATTTACATGAAGTGCTACATGAACCCTTTCAAACTTGCATGTTAGACACGAGATACCCAACATCCACCTAGACATATTTGCAACATGTTATTCTGTAGTTTGACTGGTGACATTTCTTCTGTCAAAACTGCTCTAGGTATAAGGATCTCTGGCTCAAAAACTGCTGCACCCAGAATTCACCCCTGTTATTGTATTTATTATCTAGCATATTTATTATCTATTTTTGCTCATTTGTTGTGAAGAAGCAAGTCTGATCAGATAACTCTGTCAGCTTTCAATGTCCACAATATTAACTAGCTTTACATTTCTCCCAGGCTACCTCTGTGTGTGGGAAGAGCTTCCCATAAATATCTGTGCAGCCATCTTGCTATCCTCCTTCGTATTCCTCCGCAAAACTCCCTTTTCCTGTAAAGCCTACCAAAAAATGTATCAGGGTTAGACTGCTGGTGCACCAAGGCAACTGCTTATCCTCTTGAGTAATACTGACTCATAGTTTTCTTGTCCACCCCCAGAATTCTGTCTGCACGCATATGTTGTCCTTTATGGTTGAACTATTCAGTCTCTACTTTTCAGACTCATCTTCCTGTTCTTTGCAGAGTGCTTAACCAAAAATTGGCCCATAACTAAATATACAGATTAAGATACATATACACACATGTACCTATAATATGAATGGATACATATGGAACCCCAGTGGCTGAAGCCTGGGATTTGCAGTCAATCTGCATTTGAAAATATAGTAAAGCATTTCTTCTCAAAAGAGGTGTTCATCATAAAATGTTTCCTTTCTTCTCCTTTCCCTTTTCCTTCCTTCTCTCCTTCCCTTCCCTACTCCTCCTCTTTTTTCCCTCTCCAATAAAAATACTGGAGAAGTTTTTTTTCTTACATCCCTTATGGCTGCAAAAGTTTTTGACTCTGCAACACTCGGTTTTATTTAATTTTTCCTGTTTCCTGAGTAAGAGGTTGAGCTGGTGACTACTGGCACTTAATATCAGAGTCCAGCCACTGCTCCTAGTGAAGGCCTTGCAGAAGGATTATAAACACACACTATGCCAACCATGAATAAATTAACACCTAAATTTGCTGACAAAGATCTTGCTTAATATAAAGTTAAGTTTGCCTTGTGGGTTCCTCATGTCATTCCTGGTCAGCAACAAATGCAGTGGCATGTTCAGATGATGCTCAAACCTCTAAAAACTAGGAAATGCCCTTCTGGAGTACATCGTGGTGCAGCATTAAGGCTGCACCTGGAGCTCACAGTGGCTCTTGGCATTAATTTGCAAGCAAATCTCTTGCACCAGTGGCATGAAGATGGTAATGTGTGTGAAAAAGGAAGAGAGGCATGTAAATCAGGAGACAAGTCCTGATGGCCTCATGTTTCAAGTAAGACCATTCCCTGTGGTGATATCCACTCTTTTGGCTATAGACCTGTCATCTCAATAGCAGTCAAGTGAAGGTCTGTATCTGATCCTGTAAGTGCTCAAGATCACTGTGAAAAAGCACAAAGAATGTGTCAGAGGCTGTTTCAAAGAGCTGGGTCTCCGTGTTTGAGTGCAGCATTTGTGCAGCATTCCTCATTTAGTAGCACTCACCTGGACACAGGTTTTCCTTTAAGAGCACTGTTCTGCAGCTCTGGGATGTTCTGCTTCAGGAATCATGCGTCATGCATATGTATGTTACAGGAAGCCTGAATCACTGATCAAACAAGGCAGAGTTCAGGTTGTACCACTGCATTTTAGCTCTGGATTTCCTGGTTCTCAGAGGTCTGCATCTCGCTGACATACTGGAAGGAAACAAGACTGGGCAACCAGAAACTGAATCTTTTCCTCACTGAATTGTCTGAGTTTTTTTGTTGGGTGTGGGGGGAGCGTTGTTTGTTTGTTTGTGTTTATTTGTTTCGATAAGACAAAAAAAAAAATCTGTATTTTGCCTATTTCAAGAAATTGCAGCAAGCACATGGATGTGTAGCTGGGATACTATTGTAGTAGATACATTTATCCTCCAACCCTTCATCCTAGATCTCCAAATCATGTTGAAAGGAAATGTGTGTCATTATTCTCATCTCACAGATAGACAAACAGAGAACAAAAGAAGCAAAGTGACGTGCCTGATACAGCTTGAGGCCTGAGACAGAAATTAGTGCATAAAATAAAACATGCATTAAAAAAATCTTCTGCACTATTTTTCTATATCTGATGCCATCACATATATGACAGGTAGCAATCTAATGCATGGTTCCTAATGTGCCAGCTCTGAGTTGTATGCCAGGCCAGACCCTGGCTCCCTGTTAGATTTGTCCTTGAGCCAGCCAGGCTTTCCAGCCTTTCCTCAACCCACACAGTCTCCCTTCCCCACCCAACTAGTCCCTACCTGGAAATGCCTAACCTGATTTTCAGATTATTATATTTGCATTTATTCACTACTTTGCTTCCTGTTCCACTGAGTTTAAATTTGCATCTCTTTAGATCTACTTAGATATGGCATATATAAGCTGATAGCTCACACTCTTCTGAATCAGAGATGAGTTACTGAGATCCCAGAACATATCTCAAAGGGACAAATGGGTCTGATTTAACACTACCCCCAAATCTGCTTTTCCTTTTGGCTGTTGTCCTCCAACATCAGTTTCATATCCCTCCAACTGGTCCCTTCCTATGATCCTTTCTCTTCTTACTTATGCACCAGCTCTCTCCACTCTTCTCCATCCCAAACTCCTCTCAGCAAGCTGCTGTGTACAGCGCTTTTCATTCTGTTTTCGTTGGCAGTTTTTGAGTCTTCTTGCTGTTTTCTTATACTCACATTGCATTTTTCCAAAGTAAAATAGAAATAAAATCAAAATTCTGGCAGAACGGGAGCCTGGCACCCTGTCTGCAGACCTTTCTCAGATTTTAACTGGACTTAGGTCAGATTCCAGAGTGGCACTCTTTCATAACCCACATGAATACTAGCTGGCCAGAAGTCTTGGCACCCCATCCAGCCAACAACCAGTGTAATCCATTTAGTCAGGGAGAATTGGGTACATGCCTGTGCAGGCAGCCAAGCTCTTTTTTGCTGATCTGTAGGGTGGTAGATACCAGTGGCATGCATGTCAGGAGAATGATTGCTTTAGGACACGGCTTGTTATCCTGGTCTTTATCTCTAGCAATTGCTAGGACCTGACAATCCTTAAAAATGTGAGGGGTGGAGAAGTCAAGAGGTTATTTCCTAAGAACCCTTTGTTTAGATAACCCTGGCTCCTGCAGGAAGCACACTGAATTTCAGGGTCAGTTACACATGTGTATTTTAGACCTTTGGAGGAGGCAGCCTTCAGATGCGTGTGTTTGTACAGTCTTTTGAGGGCAGATGTGAAGTCATTCTGCTTGTGCTCCAACTCAATCAGCAACCATGTAATTACACTTCATGTAGCACTGAGCCCAGACAGAGGTATGGACAGACAGTGGCACAACATTTGGAAACTAGTCAAATACTTGCAAAATATAACAGAGGTCCATTCACTGAAGAAATAATTGAAATTATTGTTCCGCTCAAAGTGGAGGCTGAGAATATTCTAAAAGACTCAATTTTTATGTTACTTAACAGTGTTAGAAGAGGATATACAGACTATGAGCAAGGATTATGTAACTGAGGAAACAACCACCAAAAAGCTACCCAAAATAAGGAGAACAACTGAATGATGGTTCTTGACATATGCCAGTTTCTACACAGAACTTTTCAGCTTTTGAGCTGAGAGGGAATCCAAAGAATTAAGTGTTTTATCTGAGATAAATGTACACAAAACTAGAGGGGATACAAATAAGATAAAAACTCTTGTATAATCTCTGAGGAAGATGGTGCTACAGTATGAGTTAAGAAATCTGACAATATCCAGGTCATATGATTTGTAATAGCAAGTACTAGAAGTTTAAAAGAGCTGTCTAGTCCAAAAATAGCTCCTTTGTTTAATTAAATTACCTAAGATGTGAAAGGGTAATTACAGTCCTAAAGCAGCTCTTGGGTAGGCTGATTTTCTCAATAATTTCCAAATCAACTTTGCTCACTTGATATATAAATGATTATTTCCTTCTCTTTTTTTTTGTTTTTTTTTTTTACCATCATATATGGCTTGAACCCCTGGGTACCTCATTGTGGTACAAATGTAAGCTTATTTTTTAATTGTGGGAACAGTTAAAGAGTTTCAGGTATATTAAGAAACTTTACATTATGCATTTCAAATTCTTCTTGGATTCAAGCACCGGCAACATTTCAGGCTTCAAGTTTCTGCTTAAAATGAGATTTGATGTACATACACTATAGTATTGCCAGTAATATCTGGAAGTGTGTGTGTTTTATTGGGTGATTAATAAAAAAAGACAGACAAAGTATGCACAGTGGTATTGGAATGTGAGTGGGATCAAAGTACTGATTTAGTGGAATATGTTTGTCAAGCACAGCATACAGGAAATCTTTCTGAATGAAGATGGATTTAGCCTATGAGAACCCCAGTATATTTCCAAGTGTCATTTATTCCAGTGAACCCCAGCAAAAATATTAAAGTAAAATGAGAAAGCTGCATCATTTACCCTCAGATATTCCACTGTCAATGAGACTACAGTAAGACTTGTTGGAAGTAAAGGGAAAGAAAACTATTAAAATTAATAAAAATAACTGATTTAAAGGGACACTACCCACAGTTCCAACATAGAAGAAAATTCTCTCTGTTCTAACAGAGTGGCTACAACATTTTTATTTAAATACAATTTTGCTATTAATTGAGCATCCATGAGCCTACTGAGCTGGGTATGTTGTGATTGTACATTTGCATGCATGTACCTCACTCCCTCTGCACTCTTCCTGTTCACTTCTCTTTCCAGGCAGCATTTTGAAAACCACAGTGTTGATTTTGTTTCTGAGACTAAGGACCCACTCCTTGAGAACAAGGAGCTCTAACACTGAGAAACTGAGCCCTACATAGAAGGCTTCACACTAGCATGAGTGATAATGTTGTCCTGAGTTCCATTATTAAAAAGCAAGCTGTTACATTTATAAAATATCTGTTTAAATACATTATGTTTAATTTAGTTATGACTGCTGATCAGGGATTATGTCTCTTTTTTATTACATATTGCTTGCTAAACAGTAGGAACAGAGTAGTTTGCCTTTATCCCTGCTTTCTCCACTTAGACACACTCAGAGAGCATAACCACCTTGGAAGTCCAGCCATGCTTTCCCACAACTGCACCAGGCTGAGGGATGTTGTGGTCTGATCAGCAGAACAATGCCACTTCCATGCATACCCACAGGATGGCATGGCATGTGCAGTACCATGCAATGAACATGCACTGTACATCGGGAAGCCAGAGGGCACAGGCTTTCTCATGGTTTTAACAGTACCAGTGCCATCTTTCGCTGCCTCAGTATGGTCCAGTGCATAAATTATGTTAGTACAGTTGTCCTAACTGCTTCCCTGGCAAAATCCATGCATTCGTAAGGTAGGACAGCTTACTGAAATAAAAGGAAAACTAGCAAAAGGAAGGCTGTGGATACCCAATTTCATGAAGAAGAGTTATGTGGAGGAGAAGGAGCTTGCAAGACTCACATTCCTACAAAATGGGCAGAATGGGACAAGGTGAACAGCTCCTGCTAACAGAAGCTAAAAGTAAGACTCTAGGTCTGCCCCTAGTGCTGGAAAGCATTCAGTACAGGAATCAGTGCAGATATAATGTTTTCAGAGGGCTTTCTACCTTTGACTTTGAAAGGCAGTCTGCTGTTTTTTGAAGACCCGTGTATAGAAAATTAATATTCCAAAGATGCTATTTAGTTCTCAAAATTTTCGAACAACTATGAATGCTATTAACCCATAGGTTAATGGATTAGTTTTAAATAATATATTACATCCTTTCCCTCAAATGCACTTTAAGATTTATATTGGATTAAATATACAGGGAAGACTTTAGTTTGTAATTTGCCTCAGCGAGAAATAGATGAAATAGAAAGCTGCTCTTGCTGTGGTGTCCTTCACCTTCCCATGAAAAGTTAATCTGTACAGTTCTCAAAACTGCCTTGGAACAAAACTTCAGGATGCTGAGAACTTAAGAATACAGGAAAAATTCCTTCTCTTGGAAAGCTCTAGCTTTATGTATTAGTTATCTCATAATACCTTTGGGTAAGCAAACGGAAAAGCATGCAATATACAGCATGCCAGTGCAAGTTAGAGGAGAAGCAGTGAAAATTTGGCTTATCTTGAAAAAAGAAGCTGTAGAGTGATTTTGTTGCTTTGATCTGGAGACAGATCTTTCATAAAGATGAGAGCTGGGAACAATGTGTCTTGCTTTAAGATTCTTATCCTCCCATATCTCTGCATCCTTTTTTCTTCCACATTTAGCTCCTGAGAGGCCACTACCACAGCATATGTGCGTTGAGCCTGATTACTTTCCTATTTTACTTCTTCCTTTGGACTAGATAAACAAACCAAACAGCCCTCAGTTTGATCTTATTTTCTGGGTCATAAGTCCAAGAATAGGTGTACAATAGGTGTCCTCCTCAAAGAGATGTTTATGTCCTCACTCCTGTGCTGGAAAAAATAAGACATTATGAACTTGCTGTTGCTCTGGGATAATATACTCAGCTCTGCATCTGGATAGAGGTCTTTGAACTCCCACTGTATAGTTAACCTTTCCTTACTGCAGGATAAATCCAAATGGTAGTTCAATATTTTCCCCGTCCTCTCTAGAAATCATTAGGGACCCAG
Organism: Lepidothrix coronata; assembly: GCF_001604755.1. NCBI lineage: Eukaryota > Metazoa > Chordata > Aves > Passeriformes > Pipridae > Lepidothrix > Lepidothrix coronata. The sequence goes on along the minus strand of NW_016690255.1, from coordinate 7,616,812 downwards.
ATCCCCAAATCCTCTCTTATTTCCAGTGGTCTGATTTCTTTACTTTCCAGGCTCCTGTCTGTTCTGCAGCCACAAGCAATTGCTATGGCCTAGGTCATCCAGATGCCCAAGTGCTCCCATTCTCTGTGTAGGAGCCAAAGGGGGTATTCCCACCAAGGTGCAGCTCATCTGAGCCTTTTTTTTGAAAGAGAAATTACAGTCAAGACACATAACTCAGAAGTTCAGTCAACAATAGCAGCTCACATAAAGTCCAGATCGTTCACAGGCTAAGCTCCTCCCTTGCTAATGACTGCATGAACACCTGGACCAGAGGGTTGGGGACTACATTTCCATTCCAGCCACCTGTCTTACTGAAAGGAATTATTTGGCTTCAGCAGGGCTATCTCAAATTCACACTTTGACCAAGACTTGAAGAGTTCAACCATGAGAATTTTTTTAATACATTCTAAGACCAAAATAAGACTTTTGACTCCTTCTGGGTTTTGACCAAATGATATTTTATCTCTGCCAGAGTGTTTTAATTATTTTCTAATCCATTTTATCACTCTCCTGATATCATTAGGAAGATTATGACTGTGGTAGCTTCTCTCTAAGGTTGTCCTACAGATAGATCTTCACTTTGCTGACTCCATTCAAAATTTATGACTTTATTAGTTTTTTTATTCTCATCTGTTCTTAAAACTTTTCTAACTGTGAAGCTGAGAGAGATGATTTCATGATTCTATGTGCAGTAAAGGTATGTCTGCATACCCTTAGAGTGCACACCTAGTATAGAACTTTTCTTGGCATTTAATTGCCCTAAAAGTAATATTTAGAGCCTCCTAATGTATTTCAGGATCTTTGGACATGATACACCTATCACTGTTCCATCATCTTTAAAAAAACCCACAAAAATGATTGAAGGGAAGGGTAAAATATCTGGACTGAAAAAATAGGCTGCATTGTGCATATTTCCAGTTTCTGCTCCTCAAGATAGTTTCTTAGCTATTAGTTATGTCAGGGCAATCACCATCTCTTGGTGCAGTTAAGGTCCTGGCAAGTTATTGCTTATTTGATGATATTACTATATTATCACTCCTCATTAGAAAATGAAAGCTGTTGATCAAGTAGTACATTCCTTTCCCCTTGTAAAATATCTTCTTAATATATATTAAAAAAACTACAAAACAAAGCATACAGACTTCTTGTTTATTTTAAAGTTTGATTATGTGTGTTGGAGGCAAATTCTGAGGTCCATAAACAGTCAGTACTACCACTGATGTACAAGGAAATTGGAATAAATACTAAACAAAGATTTGTCCTGAAAAAAAAATGCAGTCATCATTAGCAGCAATAATTATAAATTGTGTAGTCAAAACTTCGCAAAAGTGCAGGTTTCTTTAAGGGTTAATTTATCCTCATAAAAGACATAGACCCAAAAGGGGATTTGGAGTTTACATTAAACATCCTCTGCATTTCAGGACCGTTTAGACTGGTGATGGGATGAGGGGAGGTCACACTCCCAAACTCAAACTTAAAACTCTTTCCAACACACAAAAATGTTATTCATAGCAGAAATGAAACAAAAGCAACAAAACTAAACCAATCAACCGAAAAATTAGGAATTCTATGCTGTAGATTTTTTGATGAGAATTTCTTCATCAGATTTTTCTCCCTTTGAAATTTCTTTCTCATATTGTTTTCCTGGTTTCTGTTGGAAGTGCGAAGATCCCTCTCACTGTTAAATCTAAACAAAGGAATCAACTGTAGTCCATAATACTAAAGATTAAGACAAAAGACTTTATTTAATAAAATAAGTCTCCTCAGTCATCACCTGGCTTACAACTTTTAAAATTTTAATTTCTCCATTGCAGTTGCCTCATGATTGTTTATAATGAACACTCAGTTCCACTGATGCAGACAAAAAGACAGCAATGACACCACAAGCTGGCTACAGATACCCTTCTCAACACCTGAAACTACTGTAAGGTTGGGATGGATAGATGTATTTTCATTTGAGCCTTGTTTGGAAGATCCCTGTTCGGGTCTTCTGTAAGCAGAGGAAGCACCTATCAATGTGCATTCACTGCCTGTGGATTTAATGAGAAAAGTCAATGTGAAGTTCAAACCTTCTCTAGCTGGCAGCACACACATGCTGGGCATGTTTTAGATAAACCTGATGCTCACTTGGCAGGACAAATTTCTGAGAGTATAAGAGCCCTGTTATCTCTCCTTGGCAATATGCACAATAGGAGCCTGCTTGCTTGACAATAAAACATTGGCCTTAATATAAAACCCTTTTCATAGTTCACAAGGCTAAGCTTAATTAAAAGGAGAATTGTGGATGCTCTCCTTTCATTTGGTAGTAAACACAGGCTCCTTCACCCCATACAAAGCTAATGGTGGTAAACCAGATACTACACTACTCTGTATGGGAATAGTGTACTGTGAAATATACTGCTAGAAGGAAACAGCATTACTATTCAGTAAATTGAGTTGTAATTTATGAGAACCTCACTGCTCCTGCAGTGAACGGGAAGGCGAGAAGGTATCACTGTCCCGCCGCTAAGACTCCCTGAATTTTGAAGTACAGATCTCCAGTTATCGCTCCAATTCCAGACAACATATAGTTTGGTGAAGCTGACATTTACTTTCCCTTTTCAAGCAGCAAGTAACAGGTAGCACCTATACCAGAAGCATGGAAAGAATGGAGCCACCCAATTTCATCGCCACCAAAAGTAAACTGAGACAGTTCTGGTCATTTCTCGGATTCACTCATAAAAATCATCATACTGTCTTTTCAAACTGTCCTCAAAATTGGCAGCCCAGTGATGACTGATAAAATGGAACAAGTTACAAAAGCTATGGACACAACCAAATTGCAACCTTGAACGCCCCCAGTGGGCCCTGTTTTGAACTGCGCCTTGGTACATGAAATCATGACAACCTTTTGTTTGGACTGGAGTTTACACTGCAAACACCTGCATGCTCAGGCATATTTCTGTATGGAATGATACATGAGAAAGGACTCATGCAGCCTCATGGGCTCACATTAGTATTTTCATAAGGCTTATGTGGAAAAGGAGTTTGATAATAAGATATGGAGCTTTCATCAAAAACTGATTGTATGAATTCATCCTGTATAAGCTGGATGGATTTTGCTAGGCTAAGTGATTTCATAGTGATTTCAATCTCAGAGAAAGAGCTCTAACTTGATTCATTTGTGACACATCAGGCCTGGTGTCCAGCCTCAGCAGTTGGTGTTGACTGGCTGTCATGATTTAACCCCAGCCAGCAGCCAAGCCCCACACAGCCACTTGCTCACTCCCCCACCAGCAGGATCGGGGAGAGAATTGGAAGGGTAAAAGCTAGAGAACTCAAGGGTTGAGATAAAGACAGTTTAATAGGGAATGCAAAAGCCATGCATGCAAGGAAAACAATCCAAGGAATTAATTCAGTGCTTCCCATGGGCAGGCAGGTGTTCAGCCATCTCCAGGAGAGCAGGGCCCCATCACACATAATAGTTACTTGGAAAGACAAACACCATCACTCCAAACATCACCCCCTTCTTCCCCCCACCTTATATACCAAACATGACCTCATATGGGATGGAATATCCCTTTGGTCAATTGGTGTCAGCTGTCCCAGCTGTGTTTCCTCCCAATTTCTCACCTGCTCCCAGTCTACTTGCCAGTGGAGGCCAGAAAAGGCCTTGGCTCTGTGTAAGCACTGCTCAGCAATAACAAAAACATCTCTATAATATCAACCCTGTGTTCAGCACGAATCCAAAACATAGCCCCATACTAGCCACTGTGAAGAAAATTAACTCTACCCCAGCCATAACCAGCACACTGGCAAATTTACTGAGTGATACAGACAAATAATCTATTGGATCATCGAGTCTTGACTTCTGTTTCTTCATGTCATCTCAGAAATTTCTTTTCATATATATAAAGCTCTACTTTTAAATTAGTTTGCTTTTCATTTATTGCTCTGACTGAATGTCCCAAAGCCTTAGAAAGCCCTACTCCTAACTTTCAGACTAAATCCATCTGAAGCCAATTTATGTCTATTTTTTAATTGAGCCAATATTTTACTTTAGCTAGTCTTGTCCTTTCTTGGTGCTTAATTTGCTATGGTATTTGTAGCATTGTCAAGTTGTACCTCAGCTTCTGTTTTTTGTAAGCAAAAAGCTTTTTCTGATTCTTTCCCCATCTAACAGTGGAGAAATGGTAGCTCTATCACCAGCCTGGGGCTATGGGACATCTCTTGCAAAGAATGAGAAAACTTGCATTATTTTTCACACCTTTGATAGGAGATTGCCCTGGGGATTAGCAGTGAATAAGTAAATTAAACTTGACCTTCTTGACAAACATACATCTCTACTGCCAAAAATCTTTCCCAAGCACTTTAGGAACAGTGAATCTGTTACAAGGTCCAGCAAGAAGCATGCCAGTAAGCTTTATATAAACACTCCCAGGTTTTATTCATCAGCAATAATGCTGCTTTTCAAAGTACTTGGCAGTGAAGCCGTGAGTAGGATCTTACAGAGGTTTACTCCCCTCTAACCTTTTCCAGCAGTTTTTTCTCTTCAGGAGGGAGTAACTGGACCATCTAACCGCCACAAACAGGAGATGTTAAAACATGAAGCAACACTACAATAAAATGAAGTGACAAGGAAGTTCAGAGTCTCTTGGCATTCACACTGGAACCAGTGGGCTATGAAGTGCCTAATTCACTTTTTGTATGTACAATGAAGTGGAATAACCCTTTTCAAGGTAAAAACAAAAATGACAGTGGCTTAACTGAAATCAGAATCAGGCTCTTATTTCCACCAGGTCATTTCTGTACTCTGGTTTTCATGTCTCCGGAGTCTCATGATGCCTTTCCAGGGCAGCCCTTTTCCAACCTTTGTGGTGATTAAACAAATAAACAAAAAAAATAGCATCTTCCAGAATTTTAGCCATTTCGTAACCACTGGACTTTGCCTGAGATCTAGGGCCTGAGCTGGAAGCTGCTCCTCCCACTCAAAGAACTGCTTGCTCAGCAGCAGCTGCTTTCATTTTAAGAGATTTTGGCAGTTTCTTGGGCAAGCACCAGAGAAATTTCTGTTGTGGCAGTCATTAGTGTACTGCGTGTTTGTGTCATCCAAGGGATGCAGAGGCATTTCTCCCAAGGCAGCAGGGAGTTAACTTGTCTCCTGTTCCCTGTCTTGAGAATAAGAGCTGGGATGGCAGCCCATAGTAGGAGGGCCTGGATTGAATTTGCCAGTGAAGAGGAGGGATAACAACTTTGTGTGAGAAAGATGCTTGCCAAGAAATAGAGAAGGAAAGTAACATGGGAGAAAGGAAGTAACTCATCAGTGTTCAGGACAGAACAGCAGCAGTTTCAGGATCTGGGTACACATCAGGGTCTTGGACAGATTTCTCTCTACCTAGGTCACTCACCAGAGAAAGCAAGCAGAAGGAGGAAGGCAGATGCCTTCATGAGTCTAGGAACACTGCCAGAACCTCAAAACAATTCATTTTCCTACCAATACAGGCTAACTAAATACCACTACACCACTTGCAGAGAGGAAGAGGCTGAGGTTGTAGAAAACTTTTAAACGTAGGACTGGTTTTCTACCAGCACAAGCCACATTAGGTCAGCAACATGTGGGTAGGGGCAAAGAGAAGGGCAGCAGCAGCCACAGCTATCACTGCTCTACTCTAAAGGAAGGCTGCTGAAAACCAAAGTCACTGGGCTTTGTATTTTCCAAAAGCAAAATACACTTGGGTAGAAACAACTGAGGTACATCACTGCTTCAAAACTTACCATTATTCATTGAATAAGATGCTACAAAAGGAAAAAAATAAACAAAACAAAAAACCCCCCAAAAAACATTTTGGATGCAAAGACTTGTCTTCCTTTGCTTTTAACCAGCAATTTGAAAACACTGCAACGTGACCAATTCCACAAAAATGTTTTCCTGACCACAGTGTCTTGCATGCAGACAAACACAAGGATTATGCCAGTTCCTGGAAGAATGAACGTCAGTAGCTTTTTTTAATATTGGAGCACGTGTCTGTTTGTATTGTTGTTTTTCTCTCTTCTTATTTCTGTAATTTTGGGGAATACATTTTTTTTGTTGTTGTTCATAGAATCTTTGTTTAAACAACTACAATAGGCTATTTTTTCCTCTGGTTGTTCATTTTTGTTTGGCTCTTTATATTTTTTTTTGCCTGTGCAAGTAAAATTGCCCTTAACAATCTCTCTCCTGCTGTTTCAGCTTGATCAGCTTCCACTGGGTCACCATCATGCCACTGTTTTAAACAATTTGCTTGTTTGTAGGTAGCTAATAAGTTATATGCTCTCTTTAGAAAGAAGCTTTTGAGGTCTGGGCTGTAACTTTTTTTTAGTGAGATATACTACTGTGTATTTGAGAAATTTCCCCAGATAAGATGAAAGACGGGAATCTGACTTGCTTTCCCAGGCAAATTCCTCAGGCACTGCTTTGTATTTTGGTGGTACTGAGTCAAGGCAGCAATTGGACATGTACTTACATGCCTTTGAAGTTGGTGAGATGTATTACTGTCTCAAAAATAGACATGCTTAAGCAAGCGCTCTCCCGAACTGGAACTTTATTAATTGTACTCTAGTGCATGCCCGCACTGGGAGGCTTTAGAAAATTAAGGCCTCTAGGTTAAAGCTGCAGAGTCTATGCACGAACAGTGAAGTACATTAATCTGTTCTATGGAATCTCTCATTGCCATTACATCACTGTAGTGTAATTTGAGCACACCTATGGACAAGTCCTCAAGCTGTGCTTGTGACGCTGAGCAGCTTTGAACATAGTGTGCCATTTATCAGTCTCTTTCTGATCCACAGTCTAATGTAGAACAGATTACAATTTAATCCCCATCCCTGCGAGTGTTCAAGCCCGGTTGGATGGCGCTTAGAGCAACCTGGTCTAGTGGAAGGTGTCCCTGCCCATGGCAGCTGGGTTGAAACTAGGTGGTCTTTAAGGTCCCTTCCAACTCAGGCCATTTTATGATTCTATGATAGTGTAATTTGAGTGTTTCTTGCTGAAATTAATTCAGATAGCAAAATGTTTCATGTGTACAATAAGCAAAAATTCCCTAACTTCAAGAATTACAAAACTGGGACTAAAGAAAAAGGTACATGACTAATGAGATACATGAAAGACACAGAAATGTTTGAAGATGTGACAAAAAAAAGAAAGGAATCTATGGAAAGGTGCTCCTGAAGCACAACACTGTCAGTGAAAGAATGTAGTGGGATGGTGTAAAACCTTAAAAATTAGTATCTCCTGTCAATTTCTAGAACTAATTACTAGCTGAAATGTTGAGCTTCTTTAAATTAGCTGTGCTATGAGTGCAAACTGTAACTGTTTTAGGTTAGTGAGTGTATTCTATTTGCTTATTGAAATAGTTTATTGTATAATGCAATCTTGTGGAAAGGTAATGAGCAGCCAGGATCCTAGCAATATTCTGTATTGCTTGCCTGAAAATCTGATGTGTTTTGTTTCTTTTTGCTAAATTCTCCTAAAAAAATAAAGCTTAATTAAATCAAAAGCATCTCTCTGATGAGCCTTTCCTTTGATCTCTCTCATTTGATAGTCTCTCTCCTGACAGGCTGTGATACTCTGCTAGAAATACTTTGTGCTTTCCTCCATAGGGATAGCAACTGCTTTTCTCCAGGCATTTCCTTGGCCTAGGATTTGGGAGCTCTGGAAGAAGGCAAACACCATCCAGCCTATAAGTGTGAGTGCAGGACTCCATGTGGAACTAATTAGTGACATAATGAACACCACAACAATTTATTGCCAGGAAGCTCCTAATGACGTGGCAGTAATCTTACAATGACTAATCAAGATTTTCTTCATTTCCCTTTAGCAATTGTACCTGATAAATTGGGGGGGGGGGGAATAAAACTGTAAGTAGAACAGAGGCTTTGATTTAAAATACCTGACAGGTGATGCTCTTCTGCTTTCCTGGGGTTATAGTGTGCAACCCTGCTCCATAAATTCTAGAACCCTGGATACTGAAAGCAGAGTGGTTATGACTCCTTCCTCATTGATTTTGGTGGACCGGCTTAACTTAACTTAAATTTAGCATAACTTTGATGTGTGGGGGGCAGCCCTACTATCAACCTGAAGTTGACTGTTTTAATCAAAAATGAGTGTGTATTACCAGGATTAGGTAAAAAATGGAGCTACTGTTTTCAATGTTTTCCGCAAATAGTAAGACAAACTAAAAAAACCCAAAAAACACATAGATGGATTCAGATGGTTCTCAACCGAAGCAGTCCCCATCCTGTGCCTAGCCCAGCACATGGTGTGTAGGACTGAGCATATGTGCAGCCCCATGCAGGAAGGATGCTGTCTCTCACCAACTGCTTTTCTCACAACAACAAATATTTACACTGCGGTACGAGAAAGACAAGGAGCTACTGGAGAGGGTCCAGCAGAGGGCCACAAAGATGATTAGGGGTCTGGAGCATCTCTCTTATGAGGAGAGACTGTGCTAGATGGGCCTGTTTTAATGTAGAGAAGACTGAGAGGGGATCTCATTAAGGCATATAAATATCTCAAAGGCAGGTGCCAAGAAATGGTCACTGGGCAGCACTCTATTCAGTGGTGGCCAGTGACAGGACGAGGAGCAATGGCCATGAACTAAAACATAAGTTCCACCTAAGCATGAGGAAGAACTTTACGTTGAGGGTGGCAGAGCAGTGGAACAGGCTGCCCAGAGAAGGTCATGGAGTTCCCCTCTCTGGAGACACTGAAAACCCATCTGGACGAGTTCCTTTGTAACCTGCTTTAGGTTGGCAGGGGGGCTGGACCAGATGAGCTCCAGAGGTCCCTTCCTCCCCACTCCCCAGCCCGCTCCAGGGCTCAGCCCTAAGGCGCGGTTCACAGCCCCAACCCCGATACATCCCGTGCCGGTTCCCCGGTCCCTCGCAGCCGGGACCAGCGGCGCAGGGAGCCGGGGGGCAGCGGCGAGGCGGAGCCGGGCGCATGTGACCGGCGGCGGGGGCGGCCCCGGCGGGGCTGAGCCGCCTCGGCGGGGCAGTGCGGAGCGGCGGCGCGCCGGGGCATGCGGAGCGGCCGGGCCCCGCGCAGATGATGGCGATACGCGAGCTCAAAGTGTGTCTGCTTGGAGTGAGTAGAGGGGACCGGCGGGTCGCTTCCCCCTTTCCTTCCTTCCTTCCTTCCCCACGCCGCAGGGGGGGGCTGCGGGAGGCGGGGTGCTCGCTAAGCTGGGGAACGCTCCCAGCCCCCCTCTCCCCCTTCCCGGGGGGCGCCGCGACTCCCCGTCCCGGCCGCGGGGGGGGCTCGGCCGCAGTAAATTCCTCCACGCCGAAACTTGGCAGCCGCGCACCGAGGCGGGGAGAGGCTTCGGTGGGGGCTTTTTGTTGTTTTTGTCTTGTTTCTCAACTTTTTAAAAGTGAGAAGGGCGGGGAGGGGGACTCTCTTTGAGGGGCCTCCCCGCAGCGCTTCCCAGGCGGGGCGCGGAGCCGTCTCCCCGCCGGCGGCCGCGGTGACATCGCCGCGGGTCTCCTTCCAGTGCCAGACCCCGAAGGTGCCCGGGAGGATTTCCCTGCCCGCCATCCCCGCGGGTAGGGGAGCTGTGGGGTCTTGTGGCCTCGCCGAGCCCCCGCAGCAGTGGTGGGGAGCGACAGGGAGAAGAGCGGCAGCGCTGCCCACCCTGGGACGCTCTCTCGGGTGGTTCCTTCTCCCGGGGCTCGGTCCCATCTCACCCATGTGCTGGTCAGTGCTTTGTTTAGTTTCTTGCCGGGGTTTATTCAGACCTTCTTTAGCTCGGCTCCTTACAGGAACGTCCTTTCTACCATTCCTTTTTTTTTTTTTTTCCTCCCTTCTTTTTCTGCTCTTTTGGCGAACCCGTGCGTGCGTTTCACATCTGGAACAGCAATGTGCTTAGCTCTGCAGTTTGGCTGCGCCTGCCCCCTCTCTGCCCGGCACCCAGGGAGCTTAGCAGCAAAATGCACCCACCAAGTTGGGACAAACACCTCTGGAGAGCAGAGCCACCGCTCTTGACAGTAACTAGCAGAGCATCACTACTCAGTTCTTTTTTAAAATCAAACATCTCAAATTACTGGGTGCGAGTGAGGCTGCTTTTAGGCCTCTATCTCTATAAACATTCAGAGAAGCTGCATGAATGAAGACTTTTTAGGGTGAATTCTCTTTCATGTGCCATCCAAGTGAGTTGAAAATTTGAAAAACAAACACAAATAGACACTCTGGTTCTCTCTGATTTGTGTTGACTCTTAGCCCAGCAGGAGTGGGTACCTTGCCCTGGAGTAAGTGCCAGGATGCGGTGCCAGGGCACTGGAGAGTTCAACCCAAAGTATTTGGCAGCAACCATTCCTCCTTTCCTGGTTAGAATTCCTGCCTTCAACTTTTAAAATGGCATAGTGACAAAAATAAATGTGGTTTACACAAACATGAAGAGTCTGTGGTAGAATATGTGGATGTGTCTTTATTTTCTTCCCCAGCAGAAAATATTGTAATTTTATGAAGTGTCTTGTGGAATGAGATTCCTCATGGCTATTATTTATTGCTGTTTTGTAACATTTAAATATACTGGGGGTTTTGTAGGGCAACTGTTTACTTTTTTAAGACAGGAAAAGAAACCTATAATGCAGCTCTGTGTTACTAGGAGTATGCAATTACTATGTAGATTCATTAAAATGATAGGGTAGCAGTGGTAACACTTAGGAACATGTGCCTTATAGTAACTTAATAGTTAGTGAGATGTTCCTTCCTGAGTTTTAAAAGGGCATAGTCCTAGAAAACCATCTACTTCTGATCATAGACATCTCATTTACTATGAGAATTGACACCATTTTCCTGAAAGAGAGGAGTCCTTCAGATGATGAATCCTCTCGAAGTTCAGACAGATTTTCAGGAAAGCTCCATACCTGTCCGTGTGAACAAATGCATGCATTAATCTTATGATCTGCTTGAAAGCTAGATGGCAACTCAAAAATGCATTTTCAGGTCTACCAAAAGAAATCTTACAGTTGTTTTTTTCAGTAGGTCCTGGGCCTGGTAGGTTAATCTGCACTGTATCTAGTAGATCCCCTAATAATCAGTCAAGTCTGGCATGTCCAAGTCCCAAGACTTGGATTTCTTATCCTTATTAGAAATAGGAATTAAATCAGTTTGTAAACCTGTATCCCTCACCGCTTCTGAACAAAGCCCTAGGCTACACCTCTAGATCAGACAGGAGGATCACTGATGGTCTCTGGCCACAAGGTGTGCAAAGGGCCTGGGCTTGGGCTGTTTATGCCTGTTTAGAATTTCCTAAAGGGGAAAAATTGAAGCTGGCGCAACATTTGCAAAGCTTCTCCAGAGCCCTATAAGCTACTGCAGTGCTCCAGGGCCAATGCGTGGCCCACAGCCATTGCAGTCATTGCAGCCATTGCAGTCGAGATAGGGACTAAGTTATCAGCTCCTGAATTTTAACTCTGTATTGCCAGGGGGAACCTGGCCTGTAGTTTTTAGCATAATGTAGCAAAATGGGCATTTGGGTATCTGCATATCACTTCCTCCTCCTTCAGAGTATCTTGGGGTTTTTAAAACTCTGTGGGTGTCATGGGAGTGATTTAGAGCAGCCTGGAGTAGTGCACAAGACATGGGACTTGTAGATCTTGAAGGAGACCCCAGCAAAAAAGGACTGAGAGGAAATCTGGGGCAGTGCAAGGCTAGTTGTGAGTCAGTCTGGAAGGCAGGCTTTGATGGTCGCGGGGCTCTTTGAGACGAGAGGGTTCCAGCTTGCTAGTGGGCTGGCAGGAGCAGGATGCTTCCCTGATTGTTTAGTGCTGCACAGCCTTAGGTGCAAGAGCTACGGAGGTGTAGTTTAATAGCTCTCTTTAGTATGTTGCCATGCAAGTGTCCTCACGCCTGCTGCTAAAACTACTTCCTCCAGTAAATTATTGCTGCTGGGCAATGAGGTATCTGCATGTGGAAAGTGTTCATCTTTGTAAGTGCAAACACTCGAGCTCTGCTCCAAGTCCTGTCTTGTCATGCCAGACTCTTCCTGGTCTCTCAGTCCAGGGGTGGTGTTTGGTCCCAGCAGTTGTCCCTGCTTCTGGGACTGAACAAGTTTTAGCTGCAGCTCAGACTATGCAGTGGAATGAAGTGCAGCTCCCACCTGACTTGCATGGTGTTTCTGCGTGGGCACCTTGTTGAGGGGATGAAGGAGAGAGGCGCATAGCGGGGCTGGTGTGTTCCTGAGCCATGTTTCAGTGCTGGAATGTGGCCTGGTGTGCAGCTGCCAGGTTTCCTAATCTGTCTGTGGCTGCTAAGTGCCCTGTGTCTCAGCTCCCAACATTTTCTTTATGTGGACTGGAGGAGTGATTTACAACTCTCTGCCAAATCTGACATAATTGTGTGTGGCAACTGCAGAAGAGATTGCCAGGTTTAGGACTAAGGCAAAGTTTCTTGTCTTTGTCACTTCCTGAGGAAACTTTGACAGCTCTTCAGAGAGACTTTGGGAAGTGGCTTGCTAACTACCATCTGAAGTGACCTCCATTACTCCTTTCCTTTTGTTTTTGTTTGTTACATTTTTGTGTTGTGACTGTTCATCATGGGACCAAAGGAGTTAGGTTGGAAGAGCCTCAGAGGTCACCCCTTGTCCCTAAAGCCCCTTTCATAGCTTTCCTAACATATGTTTGACTCCTCCGTCCTTAAAATCTCATGATCTTCTCCCCAGGGTTATGTCCCAGGGCTTAATTGCTCTTACTGTAGAAAGTTTTTCCCAAACATAGTGCTTTACATCTTCCTTGCCTGAGACTTCATTCCTTCACCCTTCTGTTTGTGTTTCCATTTTCTCGCTCATAAGAAGTCACTTGCTGGCATGCATTCTGCTAGCGTGAAAATACTGTCTGAAGCTGGTAAGCATACATTTGTAAAAGGAGAGACATATTTCCTCTGTGGAGGAGAAGGAGGTTTTCTCTGGAGTTTCTCTGCAACTGAATCCCGTTTGCTAGGTGTGGAGAACAGTTTATTGCCTTTGAGGATGTCCTGTACCTCGGTGTGCAGCGTCTGCATGTGGAGACTGTGGAATTGAGCTCAGAATTGTTTGATATTCAAAGTAATTTGGAACGTGATAATAGTTTTCTTATGGAGAAGATCTCTGGTTTTCTTATCTTCATGTCATGGTAATGTAAAACTCTGGATTCTGCTGGATGGAGAACAAATTCCTGTAGCAGAGCATATGCATGCATCAGACCTTTCAGTGCAAAGCTTAAGTACCCACTCTTCTTCTCTAAGTAGCTATGCTACCGAACATGTATGACTGGGAATCTTTTAGTTTATGTTGGTGTCTGTGAAAGACATAAATTATATTTTTGTTTTGACTCTAAAATATTTGTCATTAGTAATGCTTTTAAGGCCTAAATGTCCCAACACAGATAGGAGCACTGCTGTTAAAAATGAAACTGCACCCCTGGATGGGTTGTACCAGTTAAGGACCTTTCTTCCTACTAGGTATGTGCAGGGTGGCCTCCATGTTAAGATGAGCATCCTGCTGAAGACAGTAACACTACACAGTGCAGAAGGCACAGGTGCATCAACAGCTGAAGGCTGTAGCCTAAAACAGAACAAGAGGGACCAAAGTAGAGCAGATGACAAAGGCGATTGTGAAAAGAAGAAAATTGTACTGATGAAGTGAATGTATATAATCTAAAATTTTGTCCAGAAAATGTCAATTTGAGAGGAGAAAAGACTGACAAGTGATTCCCCCCCCGCCTTGTGTTAATGGTTCATCATCATCTACTCATTCAGTTGTATTTTATTATGTAAACAGGTAGCTCTATCATGAGAGAAATTTTTGAATCATGACTGCATGGCTGTGTGTCTTGTGGAGTCACTGGTTTGAAGTGTTCATCGCTGTAACCTTTCTATTAAAGGTGCCCTCTCCTCTGGTTCTCTTTCCTAGCCACTTATGTTTATGCATTGTAGTGAAATACCAGATCCCCAGGTAAAACTGAACAATGATTTTAAGTTCATGGGGAACTGAAAGACGGAGAGACACACAGCTGCCTGCATAATCACCATTTTCTTGGGAAATGGTTTTCTTAGTATTCTTCCCTGGTGAAGAATAGTCTGAAATTTCCACTTAATGTGTGCCCATAATTCTTCCATATTTCTTTGCCCTGCTTTGCCAGTTTTAAGAACTGTGTACCATGATACTGAAGTAGACTCGGACTGGCAATTTTTTTTTTTAATATTGCATCAAAATCCAGTTATGCACCAAGTGAGAAATGCTTTTTCTCTTGTATCAATAAACAAGTGTCTTCAGAAGCCTAAAGAACCTTTTTCATATTAATTTATGAAATATTTAAATGGCTACTATCAGATTTTTTGCAATACCTGCATTGAATGTGTAGGTAAACAACTTCTGAGAATTTAACCAAATTCAGGATTTTATATTGCTTTCCTGCCATAGCTACAAAACTGTTTCTTTTACTAATCTCTTCCAAAAGTTTTGTGTGGGATTGCTTAGAAGAGCAGGGTGGATTTTAACTGTAATATCCTTCTAGGAAAAGGTGAGTATGGAGGCCACACTCTGCTTTTGTTTTCAGCAGCACAACCAAGCTGGATTTCTGAAGCAGCAGAAGGCGGAATTTGAAGCATGTTTTACTTTCAGAAGCAAAACCTCAGAAGGGGAAGCTTGTTGCTGCTAATCAGCTGGGCAGCAGAATACCCCATGGCTGATGCCTGTTGCTGCACCTGATCAGCTCCCATCCCTTACTTGTAACTTGCCTGTTGAATGAGTCCATGCAGTGACCATGGCTCAGAAATCATATGCAGGCTGTAGTTTTATTGTCTCTCAAATTCTATTTATTTCTTTTGTTTATAGTGTTGTCAATTGTTTTTGTTTTTTTTTTTAGGTTTCCCCAGCCCCTTGCTTCAATCCCTCTTTTTGATTTCTGGATGAAAAATTGTGAAACTTCTTGTTTTATGGTAGTTCTGTGGAAAAAGAAAACCTAAATTTTCTTTCTACCAAAATAAGGAAGTTGAATTGGTGATAAACTGCATTCTTTTTCACACGGTTGAATGCAGTTTCAGCCCTACTCAGTGAAGTAGCTCTGAGGCAGGCTGTGTGAAGCAACCAGAAACTCTGCATTCAAGCAAAGTGCGGGGAAAAGAAAAATCTGTCATTTTCATCAGATGGTTCCTTCTAACTGGCTTAAGTCAAGCCATATTAAAGGCCATTTTTAATTTACATTTAAAGTATGTTTTCTGAGACTCTGGTTGATGGTATGACTCGTTTCTAAGGTGATAATTTGACTTATTGATGGAACGTGTTGCAATTACAGTGCAGTTGAGTTGCCTGTGGGCAACGGCCTCTGAGTCTGCAGGGCCTTTGCTTGTGCTAGTGTTTATAAATTACGGTGCTGGTAGGTTTTGCTTGTGTTGGGTTGTGTCTGAGCTGGTTATGATGTGGGTGCTGCGGTCTGCAAGCGTACAGGCTGGATAGACATTAACATATTCTTCCTAAAATTTCTCAAGCTAATTCCTTGTTGAGAGAAGCATTTACAGAGAGGCTGGAGCCACAACTCTGCTCCAGCTGCGCTTGAACACCCACCTTTTCTGTTCCCTCCCTGCTGATCCTTCTTTCAAATGCCATTTGCCCAGTCTTCAGCTCTGTTGGACCCTCCAGGGACTGCTGTTGATCTTGGATTTCCTGGCTACATCTCCGTTCAGATAAGATCAGTACAGGCACCGTTTTTTCATTTCCTGCACTGCGGTTTTGAGGGGAAGGCAGAGGGACATGTTGAAGTGAACACAACTCTCTTTAGCAAGTTTGCACTGTTAGAGAATCGTACAGTGGTTTGGGTTGGAAGGGACCTTAAAGGTCATCTAGTTCCAACCCTACTGTCATGGGCAGGGTTACCTTCCACTAGAGCAGGTTGCTGTTGACCCCACCTTCCCCACTGTTCAGGTGCTGCCTCAGAAAACTGAGTGCAGGGTAAGTTGTTTCTCCTCAGCTTCGGTGGCTTGCCAGTCCCCACCAATGGGGAGGCTATGTTTGGGATTGTGGTTTGACTGCCTTGCCGTCATCCCCACCTTTATCTGAAGGTCTGGGTCTTTCTCAGCTCATGTTTTTCTCAAGCTGCTTCCGAAGCCAGCAGAATGCCCAACACATGGATAGATACCTAGAGGTACCTTCCAAAAGGGTTGAGAAAGGAGGTGGGAAACTCTGTAGAGTTCATCTACCCACAAGCTACATACAAGTCCTACTTTCATTCGGTGCTAATCACACTGATGGGTTAGAGCGTGCCAATAAGTTGGATCATCCCACACTTTTTGGAGAGGGCAGAGCAAGCCTTCTGTGCTTTGCTCCTCATTGTTGCTTGTCATGTCCCCCACTACCCACTGATTGTAGGCTGGGGGCAGCTCATGTGAATATAATTCTGCAACCATGGGACATGTTCTTCCAAAATAAATGAAAGTAAAATATGTTTTTATTCTTATAGAGATGTTTTTCTTCTCACTACATACCTTATAGAGGCTGGGTAGTGGTGTAAGGCTCAAGGTGAAAGGAAATTTTTTAAATTCCATCTCAACTTCTAAGATGCCAGGAAAGGGACACATTTCAGTTTTCTTCTGAAACATCTTGTACATCCTTTCCGTGAACGCTTGCTGTTTTGAACACCACTGCCAAAAGACAAATCCAAGCTTTAGAAAGCCGCCAGCGGAGGTGGATGGGAGGCTGACTCGGAGCACAGCCTTGTGTAAGCAAATGCCAGTGGTTTGATTTACAGTCTCTGGCCTTGCAGGACTGCCCGCGAAAGCTGAGCAACAGGCAGTGGAACAAATGCTTTTTATTTTTGCCTAGTTATTTTTAAACATAAATGCTAGTTAGTGCCTGGCTTTTATGTTTCTTGGAGGAGAGGGTAGAGAAGTTATGGTTTTTCACTTTTTGTTTTGGCCAGAGTATGTTCTTATTTGGGCAACATGTGGAAGCACATGTGCATGAAATCCAGCTACTAAATACTTCGTGTCCCTGAGTTATTGTTTCCTCCTTTGTCAGCAGAGTGACAGGATGCTGCAGAGACGTCATCGGGTGTCCTGGTTGGACCCGTCAGCTTCTGCTGGGCACAACTGCAGGGGAGCATAGAAACTTGTGAATGACAAATATCAGGCATTTACAGGAATTGACCTACAGTTAGGGTCTCTCTGAAGCAGCTTCTCCTTTCCTTTAAAGCCTGTCTACAGAGCCAAAATGAATTAGAAGAGATTCCTAAATTGGGTTTAATTCTGAAAAAAAATAAATTTTTTGGCCCATTTAATTCTGCAACAAACAAAACCTAAGTGTTTATAGGACCTAATGGTTCATCAGCAAAGCTGTGCTTCTGGACGACAGGATGTGTCTGAAGTCACTTGCATGCTCACTGGTGACTTGTGAGATACAGCAGGCATTGGAGTAGCTTTAACCTTCTCTACTTAATACTTGCAGTTAGTAGCTGTTACCTTGTCTCCAGTATTGCCATTGCATGAGTTTTCCAGATGTGCCCATTTCTTAATTGTGAAGCTGATGCTGGGAATTCAGTGACAGAAAAAAAATCCTTAGGAATTTGGTCAGCATCTGGTGTGTGCCAACACCGGGAAGCTGTAGTAGGGATCACCAGACTTACCAAAGGCTGATGTGAAAAGCATCCTTGAGAGGATTTCCTTGAATGTAGTGTGGTGTCACACTAAAGCTCAGCTTGATTCTTGTGAATTTAATTAATTTTTAACTACTCAATTTAAGGGAAAGTGTATTACCACTGTGGTTGGTAGTTCAGGATTTAGAAGCATATTACAACTGAAAAATTTAAACTGTTTGTCACTGTGTAGTCTTTGTTAGTTAGCCTCCCCCCCAGCCTCTCACTGACTGATACATACCAGTACCAGCCTGTAAGGGCACACTTCCACTTTGTGGCTGGATAAATCTGGCAGTTGGTTAATTCCTGGAGGGATTTAGGAAATGAGAAAGAACGGATTCCCTTTCTTGAATAGGAAGTCCATTATCTTTTTTTTTTCTTTCTTTTGTATGCTAAATATAAGTATACCTATTTTAAGAATCATAAAATCAACACTTGCAATTAATTTTGTTAAAGCTGATAGGAACAGGAAGCAACCATCCTTTGGCCAGAAGTCGTTCATGGTGCATAATCCTTGCTGACTTCAACTTTCTCAATACTGTACAGACAAATTGACTTTTAGGATGATCATTTCTTGACTGTGCTACAACCTTTTTTTTTTCCTTACATTATCTGTTTAAGTCAGGAGTTTTATTTTTTGGACAATATTGCTCTTTTGGAAAATTCAAGTAAAGTTGAACTTGTTTTTTGTCTCACTTTGCTTGAATGTCAATAAAGGATCATTGTCTTAACTGTTACTCCAGCAGTGGAGTGTAGGTTGTCTGAATAGTCCTCAGAGTCAGTTGTTCTGTCCCTTGATATTTTTTTTCCTGCCTTGGACATTTTCCGATGTTTTTTTCTGCAAGGTGTGCTTGAAAAGAATTATTGCATGCCAGGGCATTAGACAGACAGTCGGAACATGTTTTATGTGACAGAAATGGCAGTTGCATAAAACCAGGTAACATAAATTTGATTTAAGATTATATTACTGAAACCCTAATCTGAGTAGCATCCTTAAGCATATGTTTGATTCTAAGCATTAGGGTAATCCCCCTTCAGCAGTGTATCAGGGTACATCATTAAGCCTTTGCTGAATGGGCTAAATTGAATCCCAAGCTTAAAGCTCAGCATATGCTTTAATGCATAGCTGAATACAGTGCTGTGTGGAGGACAAGATAAATAGTTAAGTAAATTATGTATTTGAGGTAAGACAGCTCGTGAGTGATTTCTGTCATTTAACATTGAAAGCAGATAAAGTAGCTCAGTTCTACCTCTCCTTGGTTTTCAACATTTGGTAGGCTCTTTGGAAATGGTGCCTTATTTGAGCAGGTATTAAGCTAACCCAGGTGGCCAGGTTTGCCTTCTCCCTTAGGCTGATGAGGAGGAAGGCAGGAGCTCTGGTAGGATCTCATTGGCCAATAGAGATTTTTCCTCAATCCCTATACCTGTTGTTCTGCCGTGTCTGGGATCTGTGGGAACTGTGGAGTCACTTCCACATGGTCCCAAACACTCAGGAAGTGTGTTTAGTATCCAGACAGTCTGTGCTGGGAGTGACTTCTCAATACCTTCTGTGTGGCTCAGTCTTTTCCTGCTTTAGAGGAAAAGATCAAATACACTCTTCTTCTACTCCCTTGTCCTTTGAGGAGATATCCTTAAATGTACTAAACTTCATGGTTTAGCATTCCAGTCAAAATGCTCCCAGCATGTTTTCAGTTGAGATTTACAAAGTCCACACACTTCTGACCATTTCTGGTTTCCAGTTTTTGAATGAAGATGAGAAAAACTGGCTGGGTGAATAAAAACTTCCTTCTTACAGTTGTAAGTTAGATACTGATTTCCTACTTATTTTTGGGTGGAGAGAAATATAATAATAGCAACAAAAGCTGGTTTTGCCCATTTTAAGGGCTTTTTCCTAAAATATTGAATTTCAGGGCACTAGAGCTAACATCTTTTAGGAGTTGCTGGGTTTCATATCCAGTGAAATCAACGGGAGGTGAATACATTCAAGATGTCAACTGCTTAAGGGATGCGGCCTTGTGCTGATAACGTCTTCCACTTATGAGCCTGTTTAGTGCAGACAGCTTTACTTTTAGTAAGTTCACAGCAGCACACAGTAAATCCACAGCTAAAAAAATTTAGCCCTAGGTCTTATTATACTGTGCTTGCTGTTATGTCTTCTGTTTACTTGCATGGGTGATAGAGGGGAAAGCACCAGGTGGGTCTTTATATGATGCTGTTTAAAATAAGTGGTGATGCTTCCTGAGTTGGGGAAAACTTTAAATCCAGACAGTAGGTGAAATGAACATGAAATCACTATTGATCAAAGTTGATTAAACCTAACAGTTGGGTAAAAAATGTCTTAACACAGATTTGGGTTTATGCAAACCTCTGATTGTCCATTCCCCGTCCTGCACATCAGTTCAGGAAATGAAAGCCTCCAGCTTCAAGGATTTTAGACCTCCCCTTCATGCCACTTAATGTCCACATGGATGTATATTATCTACCTGTCATTTGCAGTTAACGGCAAAGAAAAATAATGGCAAATTTTAGAAAATCTCAATTTGTCCCCTTCCCCTGATATCCCCTGGAGAAGGCACATGTTTTAGTGTGTCTGGAAGGCTGATGGAGGCAGATTTCCAAAGGCTGCAAGTGGGCTAGCAAATTTATAAGAGCAGCCTGCAAAGAGAGTGCCTTCAGTAGCTGGCCAATCTTTAGGCTGCTGATAAAGGAGACTAGCTCACACCTTAGATGGTCATTGGAGGCTACTGATTTTACAGGTTGTTGTGTAAAACAAACTGATAAGCTGAGGCAGAGTTTCTGGCAATAAATCCAGATATGAAATCAGTCCCTCTCTCACCCTTGTAGAGTTTCCTGAAGTTGCTGGTGTCTGGCTGCCTTTGGCCAGTTGTTTGCATCTGGTTGGTAGATGACATACCCTGTACCAGGGCTCTGCTAATTTGGAGCCAAGAGTCAAGGCCATGAGACTGGTTCCTGTTTGTTAGCCAAAACGTTAGTTTTTATAGTTGCCCCCCTGAAACTGCCTTCTTGCTCTCTGTTGCCTGTTGCTGCAAGAGAAGGGATCAGGCTTTCTTGTCTCCAGGACTGAAGTTTTCAACTGGTGTTTTGGTTGACGCTCATCATTTATGTGGCTTTTTTCTTCCTCTTTGGTATGAAATGCAGTAATAAGTTGCAGGTCGGCTAGTTACAAATTGGGAGGAGTATGTCTGAACGTTGAATTGGAGAGGGCTTATTGAGCTTGGATGGACAAATTTGAAGGTAATTAAGCCCTTTTACAATTTTTTCCGGCAACCATTTTTATATTAGTGAAATAGTAAGCCAAACACAAGAGCCATTTTGTCAAATGCTGTACTTAGTTGATGTGCATATAGTTGCTTGCATAAGAGCCACTACCTTCATTTAATAAAAGAAAATGACTGTTGGCACTTACAGGCAATCTGCAATATGAATTATAATGTTTGGATTGGAAAATGAATTCCAGACTGGCTGGAAGGATTTGAGTATCTTCTATATTGGGATAGGAAAATAAATTATTTTGGTTTTGTATTTACTAAGTGTCACTAGGAAGGCTGTATTTTGAAATTATGGCCCCTAATGATAGGATTTGACTACAAAAGTGGCAGGGTGTTGGAGTACAGACAGAAACTTGTGTCAAGCAGCAACTCAAGTCAAAGATTATCACCTCATCATACCATTGTTTTGAAAGTTTCAGCTGCTACAAATATATGTGGGGAAGGTTCACTTAGGAAAAGAATTTGGTTTGGAAAGAACAACACAGAATTGTTTATCCTATTTTTTGCTGCCAAGCTGTACTTGAAAACAACATTTGTCAGGATGCTGTTGCCTAATGTGTTTACTGAACCATGAAAACTTCAGGTTATTTATGTATTTAGTCTGAAAATTAAATTTAGTTTCGCTGATCACTGCACTGTGCAATGGGGATGAATGATATTTAACCAAATTGTTATGCTAGTGTGTGTGCATATGGCCAATAGAGATAACAGCACCTGCAATCAATACTCATTATCTCTGACAATGTGAGGTACAGTGAGTTGTGTGTTACTTCCCTTACCTAATTTTTCAAGTTCGGGGCCAATTACCAGGATATCTAAGTAGATATTATTCACATAATTTTTTACTGTATTTTTAAATAAAAATTTATCTGTGGGAAGAGTATTACATCAAGTGGATTTTTGTGATTGCATGTATATTTTGAGATAGAGTGGGTAGGAAAAGGATAGCTGTGTGCAGATGTTAAAACATCTCCCAGATTTGTCCAGAAAATAAACTCTGACCATTGGAATTGCAAAAATCCAAGTATTGCTTTCAGTAAAATTGCAATGGAATTGAAGCAGGACTTGCAGTTTTTATTTATTTTTACTTTGGCTTTTTTTAGCTCCTCCTAGTTGAGGTTTGACTTGCTGGATAAATCTGTGAAGTTTGCTTTTGGTTCCTCCTTCATTGGTAGGGGGAGGATCATGAGACGTGACTGTGACCCATCTGTGACACCAGCAGTAGGAATGTTCCCATGGTAAACCAGGGAACATCCTCACCTGAAAAATGAAGTGGTGAACATTGAAGAGATCATACTTAAGTGTTTGTAGTGGAGCTCAGACTGGAAACCAGCAAACTGGTAACAGGGAGGTATTGTTGAGGTGAACTGGAGTGGTAGGATAGCATACCATGGATTGTGGGTGTGAGGTTGCTCAGAGAAGCTGTGGATGCCCCATCCCTGCAAATGTTCAGTGCTAGGTTGGATGGGGCTTTGAGCAACCTGATCTAGTGGAAGATGTCCCTGCCCATGGTGGGAGGGTTGGAACTAGATGATCTTTAAAGTCCCTTTTAACCCAAACCATTCTGTGATTCTGTGATTCTACAACACACTTTCTTATCACAAGGCATCCGTCAGGGTAGGTTTGCCTGCTGGACTGTGTTGTTCCTTGGTCAGGAGGATCCTATGATCCAGTGATCAGTAAAAGGCAGTTAGAGGTATGATTTTTCTTTGGATTACAGTGACTCCATAAAGTCCCACAGCTATAGGTCTCCTAAAAATTAACCAAAATCTTTCCCTCTGTGGCATACAACATTGTTGATACTGTGCAGGTTTAGGTGTGTGTGTGGGGGGGGGGTTGTGGGGTTTGTGTTTTTTTTTTTTCCTTTTTTTGTTCATTAATACAGTGATTTATGTGTGGTGTATGGGCATCCCTTTGCAGCTGCCTTTGACACATTCGCACTACTCATTGCTGCAAAGGGCTCCCCAAGGTGGTAACAGCAGTGGGAGGAGCCTGTGATTCCTGAGGAAGGTGCTCAGGCACTCTTCTTTCCACCTCAGTCTGTCTCACCTGTCTAGTTCTTGTAACTCCATCCTGCTATCCTTTTTCCCTCCTTACCCAGGCTTTTGTTTCCCAACTTGCTCTAGCAATTTAGGCAGTGGTCCTTCCTCCTTTCCTCCAGCATGGCCAAGTTGACTGGTTCCCTTCTCCCTTAGTCCCAGGAGTCACCAGGTGGTGCTATTGCCCAATTAAATGCCCTCCCTTGCATTGCAGCACAGTCCAGCCCTTGTAGAATGGTTTGATGGTGTTTGGTTTTGTGATGGAGTGTTCGCTGGTGGGCAGCTGTGTCAGGTAGTGTGAGGGGTCTTGCTTCTTGCTATCTGTTCAGTCTTGAGTCAGTTTTGTTGATGCAGAGTTGTTTCCTGTGACTTAATCAGCCAGTGCCTTGTTCGATGATGAGGTCCCCAAAAGACTGGACTGTTTCTACGCAGCTTGTGTCTGCACTGTTGTACTCAAAAGCTGCTTTACTGTAGTGTAAAGCATGAGCAAGGCTCACTAAGGATATCCACAGGCTTTGCGCTGTTGGGTCTGCCCCTGCAATCCAATGGGAGTGTTTTTTGATCGTTTGTTGGCGTGTGCTGCTAGTTCAGAGCAGATTTGTGTGTGTATGTGTGTGAGTGACTGTTTCCATGAAAGGTGCTTCTCCTGTTTCTTCTTTCCTCCTCTCATCTTATTAGCCATCTAGATTGATGCCACCTTATTTGCAGCTGCTTTTTATAGAGATCATGCTCTTACTTGAAACTATAGAGGCAGTTCAAAACACGGAGCTGAGCATCTTAAGTGCATAGCTGATGCCCCCAAAAGCCACAACTTGAGATGGAGTGCAAATAAACACCAAGTTCCTGTCTTCCTTTTCATCAGGCTAAGCAATTCTTTCTCCGCAGCCGCCAAGACCACATGCTGTCAAGGGCATAAGAAATTGATTGAGATTCTGCTCTTTGATTTCAATTTAAAATCCTCCATTTCTCTTGGCAATTCAGCTGCTGCTCTGAATTTGATAACTTGTGTGCAAAGGGGAAGGAAATGTGTAAGAAAAGACACAGAATTAGCTGGAAATTTGATGCAGGGAAGCAGTTTCTAAATAACATTAGCAAGAACTGCAGGCTGTTATCTTTGCTGTCCACACTCAGGGTAGCATGGTGGTGTGGTTAGCTTGCACTTGGTACGATAAGATGCAGTGATAAAGCATATGTAGTTGAATTACAGTATAGATTTGGGGGTTGGTTTGGTTTGGTTTTGATTTTTTTTGTTTTTATTTAACCAAGGTGGGTGAACTTTAAAAATTGCTAAGTTGAATATTCCAGAGGTAGGTTGGCTGCAGTGTTAATTTGTTGTTATTATTTTTTAAAATATTCTGCAGTACAGATCCAAGTACAGTTGCTGTTCTTGGATCACCATACAGAGAAAGGAACTGAGGTAACCAGAGTACTGACCCACAGGCTGTGTTTTCTTCATCATTGCATTTTTGTTTTGCCTTATGTTTTTAATTTATTTATTTTTATTCTATTGGAATTATTTTAAAGAATAGCTTTGAGGTTATTATAAAGAATAGTTCTGTTCTCCTTTTCTCTCAGTAGCCCCCTGTCTCATAAATAAAGATCACTTTATACTCCTGTGCCAGCTTCATAGCAGAAGAGTTGGCAAGTTGTGAAAGAGCAGCATGGTTTGTAAGTGCTGGCTGAGTCAATGTACAGAAGACACATGGGCCGTTTTGAGTTTTCTTGGGTAGTAGATAGTTTAACTGACCACTAATCCTGCCTCCCACTGCTAGTGTGATGTAAAACAAGGATTTGTTCCTTACTGCTGATGTAATGCCGTGTCAGTCAGCACTGGGCTGTGTACAAAGGAAGGATAGCTCCCCTTCTGACTAGGTCTTTCCAGCACTGTCTCTTACCTTCTTTCAAGATAATGTTCATTCTCTCAAGTCCCCACGTTTGGAGAAACCTTTCCACACCTGGAGTCAAATCTTCAGCTTAAATTAAAGGCATACCTACTAGCAGCCAGATTAGAGGGAGCTCTTTAGATGAATCCTCTTGAAAACTATGTGCTTGGGGAAGAAAGGAGGTGTGTTACAGCTGGTCCGCTCATCTTGAAGTTCTTCATATCTGAAGGACAGGATGCCCTCCAGAGGGACCTGCACAAGCTCAAGAAGTGGGCCCATGGGAATCTCATGAGCTTTAATAAGACCAAGTGCAAGATGGTGCTCATGGGCTGGGGCAATCCACGCTATCAACACAGGCTGGGGGATGAACTGATTGAGAGCAGCCCTGCCAAGAAGGTCTTGGTCATGCTGATGGATGAGAGGCTGGACATGAGCTGACAATGTGCACTTGCAACCCAATTATGAAATTATGTCCTGGGCTGCATCCAAAGCAGCGTGGCCAGCAGGGCAAGGGAGGTGATTCTGTCCCTCTGCTCCTCTCGGGTGAGACCCTATCTGGAGTGCTGCATCCAGCTCTGGCATCCCCAAAACAGGAAGGACATTGACCTGTTGGAGTGAGTCCAGAGGAGGACCACCAAGTTGGTCAGAGGGATGGAGCATCTCTCCTATGAAGAAAGGCTAGGAGAATTGGGATTATTGAGCCTGGAAAAGAGAAGGCTCCGGGGACACCTAATGATGGCCTTCCAGTACCTGAAGGGAGCTACAAGAAAGATGGAGAGACTTTTTACGAGAGCATATAGTGACAGGACAAGGGGAAATGGATTCAAACTGAAAGAGAGTAGGTTTAGGTTAGATATGGAGGAAGTTCTTTGCTGTGAGGGTGGTGAGGCACTGGAACAGGTTCCCCAGAGAAGCTGCGAATGCCCCATCCCTGAAAGTGTTCAAGGCCAGGCTGGATGGAGCTCTGAGCAAGCTGGTCTGGTGAACGGTGTCCCTGCCCGTGGCAGGGAATTTTGAACTAGATGATCTTTAAGGTCCCTTCCAACCCAAACCTTTCTGTGATTCTATGATTCTTCAGGCTGCAGCTATGATTCTCCATGCCATCAACCCAGCAGGAAGAGCTTGAGATTGGAGCTCTAGTGAAGACAGCAGGATAATGCCAAATATTTTGGAAACACTCTAGGAAAGACTTTGGTTTCATATATTACATACACAAATATATCAACACCTTTAAGAAAGTGAATTTTCTGCTAACATTAGCTATAATACAGACATTAGCTGCTCTTTGGTATCTCTCATCTCTGGCCAAGCACATCGCTTTGGAAGGATAATAAAGTGCTTTTGGCCATCAGTTCTTGCTTTTGTACTTTATTGTTCGGCGAAGTCATGGTGTTGCTTGGGGGTTTGGGGTATGTCTTTGACAGAAGTAGATAGTTGGAGAGATTGTAACTAATATTGCAGTCCGGGGGTGAGGGAGGGCTGGACATACTCTTTTTTGTCTATAAGAGAGAAAAGGGATGCAGCAATATGTTAAAGTATATTTGAAACTTTGGCATTAGGGTGGGGTTTTTGTCTCTAAAAGATTACTGGGCTAGGATCTGGTGGAGAGCAATGGACCTGTGACAGTGAAGATGAAGAAACTTGCTAAATCCAAAGAAGCCTACAGAACACCAGGACAAATAGGACTGTGTTCCCTGGCTTCAAGTATGGCAGCTGTGCCAGCCTGAGTTTAATTCCACAGGAGGATGTGTGCAGGATGTGTCTGAAAGGAAACTACATGCTGAATAATCACACTGGTGAGAGAGCCAAAACTGGTAAGGGAGCCAAAACTGGTAAGGCAGCAGACATCTGGCTTTGGTGACTGGCTGGGAACAGGAGAAGTGGACAGGCCCTAGACTCGCTTCAGCTCTGAGGCAAAGCAGGTGGACAGACACTGTACGTGTTTTGCTAACGGATATGGACTGAAGGAAAACAAACCAAGAGAAGGGGTCAGATGATATGTCTTACATTCTGTGGCAAGGTTTTGGTCGGGGTGTGGCTGCAGGGGTGACTTCTCTGAGCAGCTGCCAGAAGCTTCACCAAGTCCTGTAGAGCCAATGCCAGCCAGCTCTGGGACAGATCCACTACTGGCCAAGCCGAGCCCATCAGTGGCGGTGGCAGTGCCTCTGGGATAACATGGTTTAGAGATGGAAAAAGCTACTGCACAAGAGCAGATTGGAATAAGAATGTGTGAGGGCAACAACTCTGCAGACACCAGGATCAGTGAAGAAGGAGGGGGAGAAGGTGCTCCAGACGCTGGAGCAGAGATTCCCCTGCAGCCCGTGGTGCAGACCATTGTGAGGCAGCTGTGCCCCTGCAGGCTGTGGGGGTCTGCAGTGGAGCAGGGATTCACCTGCAGCCTGTGGAGGACCACACGCTGGAGCAGGAGCAGGTGGATACCTGGAGGAGGCTGTAACCCTATGGAAAACCCATGCTGGAGCAGGCTCCTGGCAGGACCTGTGGACCCATCAGAAGAGGAGCCCACATTGGAACAGCTTTGCTGGCAGGACTTGTGACCATGCTGGGGACACACACTGGAGCCGTCTGTTCCTGAACGACTGCGGCCCATGGAAGGGACCTACGCTGGAGCATTTTGTGAAGAACTGCACCCCATGGGAGGGACTGATGTTGGAGCAGAGGAAGAGTGTGAGGAGTCCTCCCCCTGAGGAGGAGTGAGAGGCAGAGACAATGCTCTGGTAGGGAGCAGGTAGAGGAATTGGGAGTAAAGTTAGGCTCAGGAAGAAGGGAGGGGTGGAGGGAAGGCATTTAAAGATTTAATTTTTATTTTTCATCATCTGACTCTGATTTGATTGCTAATAAATTAAAATAATTTCCCCAAGTCGAGTCTGTTTTACACATGATGGTATTTGGTGAGTGATCTTTCCGTGTCCTTATTTCAACCCACAAGCTTTTTGTTATATTTTTGCTCTCCTGTCCAGCTGAGGAGGGGAGTGATAGAGTGGTCTGGTGGGCACCTGCTTTCCAGCCAGCATCAGCCCACCACAGGAGGCCAGGTAGCATTAAACCCTGACCAGTAGATATTTCTCCATTTTAAAACAGTAGGAATATACAGGTGGTATTGAAGACACCTATAAATACCAAACTCAGCACTTGACTATCTCTTAAGGCACTTAAATAGCTCTTTGTTATTGTGCTGTCTGAGTACTTCACAACTGTCACTCTTTTACATCCCTGTAATGCTGTTACAAGGTAAAATCAAATAATTATTTTCTTATAACAGCTAGTGAGCTGAGAACGATAGAGCCAAGAATTCCTGTGCCAAATGCAGTCCTTGAAGCACTAGAAGGATTGTGTTCTGATATAACAGGACTGACCTGGTTGTGGGTAGAACAAGCGGCGCACTTCTATGTGTAGAGGGAATTAGGGTTTATCTAATTCTAATGCGCATCAGAGGAAATAGTCTGATTCTGTAGCTAATTTGTGCTCCACAACACCAGTGTTGGCCTGCAGTTAAACTAGCAATTAGAAATGACGTGTAGGTTGTTTTACTGTGGGATAATTGACACAGACCGTCCTAACTTTATGAGAGCAATAAACTAATGTAAAAGATACCTATATTATATTACCATATATTATGAGTTTAAAGAAGGGCATGCAACAAAGGGAAATGCAGACAGAGATGTTCTTCTAAGTTTCACATGTAGACAGATGACTGAAAGAACTGTGATGGTTCCTAGTGAAGTGAGATATTGCAGACTCCAGCTAGGGTCAGCCCGCCACAGGACGCCAGAAATTCCTTGAAGATCACTGGTGGTATAAG